>NC_065901.1:4242424-4545454 GCF_905147045.1 Nymphalis io | reverse complement strand
CTACAGGCACAAGGGACTTAACATCTCAGTTCCCTGAATTGGTGGCACATTGGTGATGTAAGGAATGGTTATTATTTCTTACCTCGTTAATGTCTATGGGCGGTGGTGACCACTTACCATCAGGTCCATTTGCTCGTCCGTCTACCTAAAACATAAAAAAGTCATTATTAAGAAACAAAAGAAACTGTGAATAATTAAGAAAAAAAAAATAAAACCTTTAAGCCAAATGTAGTTCAAGGCTGTCCGCAGTCTCCACGACTATCATCGCAAAGCACGGCCCACGTTACGTGAATATTCTTAGGAATTTATAATGCTAGAGCCCGAAAATAAAAACATAATCCGAAGCCCGAGGCCGCATAATTAAGCACTTATTTTGCGGTTGCGGATTACCGCTCGGCTACTATAAGTATTCATTTATATTTGGCTTTATGCTTCATACAGTTAAGGTATAATTTTGCGTACACCACCGAGCAGAGTACCAGCGTGCAGTAGCGCGCGTCCCTCTGTATTACAATTTTTCAACCTGTCCGCCGATCCCGTTTCGGCTTTTTGCATTGTTCGCGGGAGCCGTTTATTGCCGCGTTGTAGCGACTAGTAGTAAACTACGAGCTCGTTTCAATGCAATAGGAAAGATTACATGGAAAGCTTGGATTTGTTTTAATTCAAATAAAAAAGCTTATTTTTTCAGAAAATTGAATTAAGCAACCAGAAACAATCGTAAACGAGACTACAATCAAAATGATATCATATTATATACTTTGAAAATGATACATAAATGAAATGTTACGTTTTTAGTACTCTCATTTAACTATTTATTATATACAATTATATTATTCATTTAATTAAACAATTAATATTCATATGTTGTAAATGTGTCAGCAAAATAACTTCTATACAAAAGCCGCTAAGCAAGTTTTTTACACAAAATAATCTAGGTTCGCAATTTTTTTCAGTGTTTTATCCTATTCATAGGACAGAAGACAATAAATACTGTATCGATAATTAAAATCTCATTCATATTTACAAAACCATATGTTTGTTGATAGCCAATACGGTTTCTGATTTCGGAAATATATTGTCTTGAAATAAACGTGTAGATATATTATATAAGTCAATTCTATAAACAATTAAGTCCCTTAGGATGATCAATTTAGTTTGAAGGCAGTTTATTTGGGCCTACTTTACTTTTAGTTTATATCGATAAAATTAAAACCGTTGGTCCTGCCTCTGAACTCTTTCCGGTCGTGTCGGTTTGCCGTCCCATCGGATTATGAGAGTGAGGGAATAGAGAGTGCACCTGTGTTTGCGCACTCTAATATGTCCCGCGCAGTAGGCTAATCTTGCTTGAGATTGGCTGCCGTGGCCGAAATCGGTCAGGAGGACATCACTTCGTTGTATCCGATATTAATTTTAAGCGCAACAACAGCTTACTCACACATGCTATAAAATGTATCTTAGGGTTATTATTTATTTTAGTCTTACTTGAAAAGCCTGGAGATATTATAATATATCCGATATTTCCTACTTTTGAATTGAAAAATGCGACATACTGACGATGCTTCAGCTCCTTAACACACACATCCTTGCACACATCCTAGATTTTATCCAATGTTTGCCAAAAATAAGCACATTATTAAAACATTTTGTTTGCAAAATTATTCCGCATAGATCGATTATTACTAGACAACTTGCTTCCTGCAGTAGCTCCATGCTCTTTAATAAAATGAAAATATATAAATTAACCACTCATACTCATATTATACCAACACAAAAGTGGGTTTGTTGTAAGGGTAAACAAAATGTGTAAAACAAACGATTGAATCTCTAGGAAGTTCTTAAATATATTGGCTAGATATTAGTGTGCAGTGTTCAGCGGCGCGGTGGACGCTGATAGTTGGGTAAAAAAGTGTGGCGAATGTGTGGCATCAAGCCAACTTAATTCTTCTACCACCTTTCTATACTTGCCCCGTCACCACCTGTCCTCAGCTTTCAAGCTAAAATAAAACTTATTTTATTTCAATTATATGTAGGTTGTGTGTTTCTTGATTCCGCTGAAGCACCGCTATGAAGTAGCGTCACCGTGTTCTCTGTTAGAGATACTTATCTAGAAATCGGTATGAATATGTACATAAATAGGTGTGTTACCATTACAGCACCTATAGTGGATAAAATAGCATATTACAAATACAGAAAAACTGATCATGATGACGATGAGACAAATGTTTGAAATATATTTAGCAATATTGTACGTGTTAAGAATGTAGTATGCTTAAATAAATTCTAGAAAGATCTACAACTAGAAAGAAATATTCAGCAAACAAATATTGAAAAGACAGCAACGGTGACGTGGTTGAATAATGATCACGAATGTCAATAAAATATTCTTTAAATCTAAGGGATGAATATATTTTTAACGGGTTCTTATAAAAAAGGCGTGGTGATAGCAGATACGGTGAAAGTAATCCGGGAAGGGTAGCATCCATCAACTCCATCCACTTAGATTTAGCGACTTTGCGACTCGGTAGCATTCGAGAGACGCTGGGCGCTCGGCTTTGTAGAATTTATAGTGCTGCGATGATTAGGTGTAGAGATCTTTGAAATATTTTAAGCACAGAAATATTTTGTCACATTATTATTTCTTTTTGGAACGGCAAAAGAAATGTAGAAATTTTCTTTATAACTCTGATGCGAAACTTATTCTGTATTTAATTTAATCAACTAAAGGCTTAATTAGCTTAAAAACAAATTCATAATATAAATGAACTGAAAAGATTTACTCTAAGCTAAGGTAAGTTAGCTAAAGGAAGCTTATTAGACAAATTTTGTATTTTAAATGAGGTGGCTAAAAAAGTACATTCCACATGCACATAGATTGTATATATAAGGTATAATAAAAATTTAAAAAATGAATTACTGCGTAGCTTTTAACCTCTTTGAACTTGAGAGTTTTTATTTCAATATATTATGTAATGCAAGATGAATTTTAAGTGCCGTTTGTCAACTTCCACTACAATGGAGCACAGAGAAAGATAAATATAATAATGGATGTTCAAGACGATGCATACTACATGCATAGATGTGTATAGACAAGTGATATGGACTCTTATTAGGAACATTTTATTTAGACGAAAATGTCTTCATTGGTAGGTATTGGTTGCATTTAATAAAATTATCTTTTAATAAATGATGATACCTAAGATATATTTTTTATATTACAGAAAAACATAACACTTAAAATGAAATGCGTCCACTTTTGCCCGGGAGCGCGTTTCTATGTCAAATGTCAATGTAAAGTCATTGCAGATTTTCCGTTGCGTACTGTTTGTTTTTTTTCGATTCGTTTCTAATATTTTTAAACCCCGGTTATCTCTACAAACGGATACCATTTACCACTCGATTACATTGCTTTATAAAGTATTTATATGTATAAAAAATATTTTTTATAGCAAAATCATAATCTATACTTATTGGCAGCAATCTGATTAAAGGATTTAATGAAAATGTTTAAACACACTTCCAATTTCCAGACTTCGGGCTGCTTCTGAGAATTTTCTGACAGAAAAACCCAATCATTTTTATTGGCCCGACCTGGGAATTGAACCGACTTCCGGGTCTGCCGGCTTTACATCAAGCCACTAGATCAACGAGGCAGAAATAATATACTTGTGTGTAAATGTAAGTTGTGTTTTATATGATTTACAAAGATACCAATAACATACTTATAAATGTATATAATGTTTCATTTAAATGTATGTATGTATACATACAGGCTTAATTTAAGTTTTGCCTCTATTTTCATTTAAAATTTTGTAGTATAAGCAACTAGATATACACTGCCAAAAGTAATTATCAATATATTTATTGATGTATTTGTTACAAAAATGTAAGCCCATGTTTTCTATTTAAAAGTATAGAAACGTAATCGTTATACGACTTTGTGGCAAAAACTTTATTATTTTCTCTGCGACTAGTTGTCGCTAAGTTTCGTATTGCAATGCTCTGCCGCTGAAACTTATAAAGCTTCGGTTTTGTTGGCTTCATCGCTTTTAAATTTTTAAATTCAATTTGAGAACTTATAAATTCGAGTGTATCAAAATTGTAGAAATCTTGGAAGTGGGACAGACGGTTAAGCAATCCGATATGTAGGCGAGATGAAAATTTTATAAAAGCACAGTTTTTAACTTAACTGACTTAATAGTAGGGGTTTGTGCAAGTCTGTCTGGGTCGATATCACTCACTCGTCTTATATTCTATCGCCAAACACCAACACTCAGTACTGTTGTATTAAGGTTTGAACTGTGATTGAGGTGAAAGGGTGAATTGAAGGAATCTGGTAACTATAGGTACAAGGGACATAACATCTTAGTTCCCAAGGTTGGTCATGTAACGGATTGTTAATATTTCTTACAGTATCAATGTCTATGGGCGGTGGTGACCCCGTACCATGAGGTAGCCTATTTGTCAGTCAAGCTAATATCAGTAAAATAAAAAAAACTACGTAACCCCAAAAAGTTTGAAGAGACACGTTGCAGTGATGTGTATAGTAAATAAGAATTCTTCAATCAACTAAAAAGTAAGATGTCCTATTAGATATATCCATTAATGTAAGTCACGTGAATGTGGTATATATATCACAGATAAAACCAAATAGTTCGAAACTTCGCTTCTGATAAAGATGCAAAAACCACGGAACGTGCAGTCGCCGTAGATTAACGACCTGGCGATAGTGGTTCTTTCGCGCCATTAAAAATGTCGGTGTCTCGAATTTAATTCCCTTTATTATTTATATGACGAGGAGAACGTATAAAGTAGGAGGTTTCAGCAGGTAAATGTCAACGGGCTCAATATGACAAATATCGTTACAAATGTTATAATTAGGATACTCAATATAATTTATCTTAAAAACCATAATAGCCCCGTGGGGTGGTTAAAACACGTAAATCAAAATCGAAGTTTACGGGCTTAAGACCGGGAAAGTATACTGAATTTTTATGTACTTAATTTGTGTTTATAATTTATTTCGTGGAAACCATTATGCGGCGGATAATATTCTGTTGTATATGTTTATGCACCAAGCTGCATGGAAGAAGAAATTTCAAACTTTATTTATTTTGAACATCATGGCTAAAAATAGACGCCTTTTTCGCAATTGAAAAGAGCATTTTGATTCTAATAGACTAAGTAAGTTTTCCAACTACATCGACGAGTCAACTCCGTTGCGGTTCGAAGTTAGCGATTTCTTATACAACAAACAGATGGCAACTGCGTTTATGTGCAAGTTCTCAATCTGGATCCCTTGATAATATTTTATTTTCTATATATGAATATTTTGTGTAGTATTTTAGACATCTATATATTAAATTTGTTTTTTTTTTATACATAGACCAAAGGACTAATAATTTGCCGGCGTTTATATGCTGGTGTGGTGCACTCCATGGCGCTATACGGTGCACCCATTTGGGTGGATACTCTCACCGCTCGTAACAAGGCTCTTCTACGGAGAACGCAGAAAGTCATAGTGGGGAGAGTGATACGTGGTTACCGTATGCTGTTGTGGACACTGTGTGGATCTCGCGAGTGTTCCGCCTTGGGAACTTCAGGCGAAGGTGCTTGCGTAAGTGTACCGGTTTCGGTTGTTAGCGAGGTCGAATGGCGACCGTCCGGGACTGGCGGAAGTGGAGCGGGTCAGGGCTCTAGCTCAGCGAGCACTGATTTGCAGGTTGGAGCCTTGGCAGGCTTAGCGACAGTGGACGCCGGCCGTCCCCACTTGAGTCGCTGGATGGAACGGAGTCACGGCACACTTACATTCAGGCTGACGCAAGTATTTACCGGGTATGGTTGCTTCGGTAGGAATCTGCACGGGATAGCGAGGTGAGAGGCGGCACCTTCCTACCATGAGTGCGGCGTTTTTACAGCAAAATAAATAAATAAAATAAAAAACTAATTATAGAACTCTGGTCAAACAAATTGAATCAAAGAACGTGTATTTTTTTAAAGAAACAGTGAGCTTTTATTTACATAATAACTGCTTCTAATTCATTACTGACTTCATTTTAATACAGTTGAAATAAATTTAAGTCTGTTTTCTTACTCATATAAATACGATAATCTTAAAATATTACTGAGATAAAATTAATCAAGTACATATTATAATAAGAAATAAAATATATAATATGTACAAAAATGTTATTAATTACATATTATAAACATTATTAAACTACAATAGCTTCATATTTCACGTCTTTTTCATTATCTTTACGATAAATCTATATTTATATTAAAGTCTTAGTTGATTTCGATAAACTAAGTCAAACTAAGTGAGGAATAGAAATTGAAACGTTGTAGCACGCATTAAATAAGCAATCTCCAATATTTGGCAATTCCAAACCCTTTTACGGGTGATACAAACATGAAACTTCGCATATAACTGCCAATAACAAATCCTATGCGTTGGTGACAGTGCCAGAATATTCTCGCCTTTAGCACTTTCTTATTACGTGCGGATAAGGTTCAAAATTGCACGTGATTTCATAAGGATTATGTTGGTGTTATGGAAGGAAATTAAATCACTAAGAATGGAAGCAACCGTGCCTCGGCATAATATCGCCGCCCTCCATCAAGAGGGCCTCTAAGATTCGATGGGGATTTAAGACGTTTTTGCTTTACCAACCAAATATTTATACTTTGATATATTATTTATGTAACGTGTGAATTCAGTAGATATTATACCTAAAGATGTTCGTACATAACATATAAAAATATTTTCAAGTTAACGGAACAAATTTTACATGGAAAATGCAATTCGTCAAAATGGCCTACACATAAATTCCTGTATATATTATCATTGTTTTGTTTTTTAATAAAACGTTTTATTATCAGTAAAATGTTTTCGAACGGTTCAAAGAAATCTAAGTAAATTTAACTATAGAGGTTTTTAGAGGTTACCGGTAAAAATTGATCCAAATTTCCGACAATGGTATTATTGTGGAAGATATCGACTACAACACAGAATCTGTTAATTTTCTACTACCAATTTAATCTTAAAAACCACCGCTTTTCATCAAAATCCGTTCACAATCCGTAACCGTAACAGCCTGTGAATATCCCACTGCTGGGCTAAAGGCCTCCTCTCCTCTTTTTGAGGAGAAGGTTTGGAGCTTATTCCACCACGCTGCTCCAATGCGGGTTGGTGGAATACATATGTGGTAGAATTTCAGTGAAATTAGACACATGCAGGTTTCCTCACGATGTTTTCCTTCACCGTAAAGCACGAGATGAATTATAATCACAAATTAAGCCCATGAAAATTCAGTGGTGCTTGCCCGGGTTTGAACCCACGATCATCGGTTAAGATTCACGCGTTCTTACCACTGGGCCATCTCGTTCACAATCGATAAAGCTTAAATTACATTGTATATATAAAATAATATTAAGGATGTTTTAAAATTATTGGTTTATGTGGAATATTTTTTTTTTACTATTTCACAATAAAAATAAATATATATAAGAGCTGGGTTTGATCTTACAATTGCTTTAACTATACTGGCTTTTGAACCTTATGTAAAATTTGTGCTAAATTATAAGAATAATAAACATCATTAATTGTTTAATTATAGCTCACACCGTACGGAAGATTTCATTACATGTCAGTTCCGGGTCTTATTAGCGGAAGCTAATAATTATCCCTGATGTGGAAACAGATTGCTCTTTCAACATGTAATTGGATTAACCATTCTCTTTTATGTCGGAATCGACACACACGTGATAAGCGTGCGTCCAACTACTTTACTTATTTTAGTTGGTTACACAAATTTGAGTTTTAACGCAATTTTAATAGGGATCAAATTAGAAAAAAGTGAATTTAAATATTGATAAATTAAGTCATCAACGACATTTGAATAAAATCAGCTATAACGCTAAGTCATGATATTGTCTATTCCTATATAAATCACCGTTAGCTAACTATATATCGTAAATGTACATAATACCTTTCTTACCCCAAAACACTTAACAATATTAAATATTGAATATTGTATTTGTTGTTATACTAGATTGAGTTTTCAATAATCCTGAATTTAACAGAAGTAAATAGAGTCAGAAGAATATAAAAGAATAACTGAGTGGGTGACATATCGACACATAGCTCAAGCTGGGGCTAACACCATGAAAATGTGCATACAACCGGGTTAGAACTAAGGAAGGATTTTTAAAAATGACTCCTATAGTGGTGATAAATAGAATTACAGTCTGAAGAAAAATCATTTATTTTTGAATAAAGTGCCATGGAAATTGGTACTTAGTAATTATGATACGAGCAAAGTTACGTAAAGCGCTAGTCTTAGTATAATTGCATATTGATTATGATTGTATTTTTTAAAGTACGTACATGAATGCCTGTTTTTTAAAATTAAAAAAAAAAAGATTTGTACGAAGCGGTTTCTATTAATAATAAATTTACAGTTTCCGAGATACAATACAATGAGGTTTACGCTAGTTTATAAAAGAAAGGCGATGGGATGTGGTCAGATTATATGATTAGCACAAAATAGAGACGAAAAAATTTAGTAATACTAATTGAATTTAATATTAGTCAGTTGAAAAATTTTCAGTTGCAGCCTGCCTTGAAATTGGAAGTGTGTACAATCCCATGCCGCGTAAAACCAGTGAAGCCGTTGGTCCTGTAGCTGAAGTCTTTTCTCTCGGATTTCTATTATTGATTATGAGACATTATAAAATTATGTCATGTTCAGTTGCCTAGTCTCTCTTAAAAATGGCCGCCGTGGCTGACATTGGTCAGGTGATGTCCTATTATCATCGTCACCGTCGAAGCTTTTTATTTAAAAGTAAAAGTTAAAACGATATAATAATTTTATTCAATGAGTGGTTAGAATTAAACCTTAAACGTAGATAAAGTTCAAAACTACTGTTATTATTTTTGAAAATAATTAAAATTTAATGCAAATGTAATTATAAAATGTTTTAAGTCCACAAATAATGCATACGAATTAACTTAGTGCAACATTGTTCTCACTTCTCAATCAAGGCAAGTTCGACCCCACAAAGCGTCAGAACGTGTACAAACAATCGGCGAGTTGCCGACTCCCCGAGCTGTTACATTATGCAAATTTACTCGCTAAGTAACAGTGCACTACTTAAAATAACGATTATTTTTTTTTATCTAAACCGTTAGTTACTAAATACAAAAGAAATATAATCTCGAGATTTTATTCTATATTTTTGAATCGTCGTTGTGAATAAATTGATTTACGTTATTTTAATGTTTTTTTTTTTTTTTATAGAATAGGAAGGTTTTTTTTTTTTTTTATATGCCCCGGGATGGCAAATGACTCCACTCCACCTGATGGTAAGTGGTAGTAGAGTCCAAACGCGACGACGGCCAGTACAGTCGGGAAGAATGTTCTGTACTAGCCGTCCCCGCCATGCCGCCGCAAGATGCCTCTTCACGCCTCGTTTGAAGGAACCCGGGTTGTAAGAGGAGGGGAACACGTGAGCTGGTAAGGAATTCCATTCTTTGGTAGTGCGGCAAAGAAAGGAGTTGCCAAATTTCTTTGTGCGCGATGGAATTGATGTCACAGTTAGGCGGTGACATCGAGAACCAGCTCGCGTGGACTTAAGAAGGAAGGGGGAAGCAGAAATTAGAGAGAATAATTCCTCAGAGCACTCGCCGTGATACAGACGATAGAAAGCGCTCAGTGCTGCTATCTCGCGACGCAATTGTAAAGGTTCAAGGGTGTTTGTGACCTTTACGTCGCCAATAATGCGTACTGCACGTCGCTGCAAACGGTCCAAGGCCTCCATTAGGTACTTAGCGGAGCCATCCCAAAGGTGCGAGCAATATTCAACGCAAGACCGTACCTGTGTTTTGTATAACAGGCACAGTTGTTGTGGCGTGAAAAAACGCCGCACCTTGTTCAGAACTCCGAGTTTTCGTGAAGCTGTTTTTATAATAGCCTCGATGTAATCCCTTGGACTAAGGTCGCAGCGAACGTCCATCCCCAGCATGGCGATTTTGCTTTGTATCATCAGCGGTGTGCCACAGAGGGAGGGATGAGGGTAAAATGGTGACTTTTTCGCTGTGAGAGCGCACACCTGTGTTTTCTTGGCATTAAACTCAACAAGATTATCAGAACCCCATTTGGCGATGAGCTCTAATGTCCTATCGAGTTCAATGACAAGATTCTCCCGCCTCTCCTCAGTTTCCGCCCGCCCAGCCACTGCGCGTCCGTGGTATCCACCATGCACTGTACTATCATCTGCATAGCAATGTATGTTCCCAAGAGAGAGCATATCATTGATATGCAAAAGAAAGAGTGTGGGAGATAGCACAGATCCCTGGGGGACCCCAGCATTCACTACATAGAATTGTGAAGCGCAACCATCTACTAAAACACGAAGGCTACGCTTGTGTAGGAAGCTGGCAATCCAGGTGCATAGCTGAGCAGGCAGACCATATGCCGGTAGCTTGGAGAGAAGACTTCTGTGCCAGACCCTGTCGAAAGCCTTGGAGATATCGAGGCTGACAGCCAACGATTCTCCATGCTTGTCGATAGCTTCACCCCAGAGGTGCGTTACGTACGCTAGAAGATCACCTGTGGACCGTTTTGGTCGAAACCCGTACTGACGATCATTAATTAGACAGTGATCTTCTAGGTAATGGATCAGTTGGTTGTTTAAAATCCGTTCCATCACCTTACAAAGTACTGAGGTGATAGCTATTGGCCGATAATTTGCCGGGTCAGACCGATCCCCTTTTTTGGGAACCGCTTGCACATTAGCTCTTCTCCAAGCCCCCGGCACACATCCCGAAGAGAGAGAAAGTTGGAAAAGGCGCGTTAACACAGGAGACAGCTCCGCTGCGCACTTCTTCAGCACAATGGCTGGTATTCCATCGGGACCGCTAGCTTTCCGTATATCGAGTGATTGCAGCTCCGCACGCACATCACGTTGCCTGATTTTGATGTCAGGCATCGTGTGGCCACATGAAGGTATTGTTGGTGGCTGCGCACTACAATCATCGATCACAGAGTTGTCGGCAAAGAGTTTAGCCAGGAGGTCGGCTTTCTCCTGCGGACTGTGAGCTAGCGATCCGTCCGGATTTCTGAGCGGTGGCAGCGAAGGTTGGCAGAAATTGTTTTGCACAGACTTGGTCAGACGCCAGAAGCTACGGGAGCCCCTAGGATGCGAAATAAGGTCATGACCAATCTGTACAATGCGCTGTGCATCCGCTCTCGTGTATGCCTTCCTACAGGACTTGGAATTTTTATTGTAGTTTGCTTTCAGTGAGTCAATGTTAGATGCCCCGCTAATGCAGCCGTTGATCCACGCGCGATATGCCGCCTGCTTAGATGATACAGCGTCGGCACATTCACGCGTGAACCAACGGTTACGCGTACCCCTATTGATGAGATCTGAGCTAGGAATGTAGTATTCCATTCCTAACATGATCTCATCAGCAACAGCAGCGGCACTAGCTGTCGGGTCATTCCCACTGAAGCAACGTTCCTTCCAGGGGACTGACGCATAGTAATCGCGCATACCGTCCCAATCTGCCGACTTATAGTGCCAAACGCGACGTTTGCATACCGCTGATGGCGGCAGCTTGGCCTGTGGCACTTTGGTAGATATAAGGCCGTGATCCGAAGAACCAAGTGGAGCCTGAACCACAACCTGATATTCCACCGGGTGAGAAGTCAGCAGAAGATCCAGTAGAGAAGGCGCTTGCCCATCAATGTCCGGGATCCTGGTGGGCTGATCAACCAGTTGGGTCAAGTCGTGTGTGAGAGCAAAAGCATGAGCAGTTCTTCCAGCATGGTCAGTTTTGAGGGATTTCAACCATGATTCATGGTGAGCATTAAAATCCCCCAAAAACACCAATTCCGCGTTAGGAAACTGCTCTTGCGCAGCATCTGCCACCCGACTAAGATGGTCGAATAATCGGCTTGTCTCCAAGTCACCATTGTGGGATCTGTAGAGGCACACGTAGACTCGACTCTGACGAACCAGGTCCACACGTACCACCAACATGGAGAAGGAGGGGTCCTCCAAGCAGCGCAATCGGTGACAACAAACATCCGCCCTGACGAACAAGCATACTCCGGCTTTCGCTTTAAAAGATTCTTCCAGCATGTAGCCGGGATAGTTAAGGTAGCTGGTGTCGGCAGGGCGGAGTATTTGCGTCTCCGTGAGAAACAACATTGCTGGCCGTGCTGTCTCGAGATGGTGGTGGACAGCGTTGAGGTTAGCATGGAGTCCTCGGATGTTAGAGAACTCGACCTCAAACAGGTGGACGCGCATATGGGCCACCTGATGGTAAGTGGTCACCAAACGCCCTTAGACATTGGCATTGTAAGAAATGTCAACCATCGCTTATAGTCAATGCGCCACCAACCTTGGGAACTAAGATTTTATGTCCCTTGTGCCTGTAATTACACTGGCTCACTCACCCTTTAAGCCATGTGTGGTATATGTTAGCTTAAGGAGATTTGCTATTTAATAATGCTATACTCTTTGTAATATTATTTACTAAAAAAAAAAACAAACAATCTGTGAAAAGTCAATATTTTTAGTCAACTTAACATAATACCTGCTAAAATAGTCCTTAAAATACTGTGTAATTATTATGTCGTTAAAACATTTCTGTAGATATATTGCTTAAAAAGGCATAACGTTTGAACGACATCATAATAGCTATGTACCTACTTTATGTAAAAACTGTAATGTAGCAATGAAATGGCACTTTATATCACGCCAAATACTGGACCGTATTGTTCGTTTCAGTTTTAACGCGACCGTCCTCTGATTTGTATGCTATAATCATGTGTATGCTATGCAGTTCGATTGCTTTTATTTTCCTTTTAATTTTCAATAAATATTACAAAAAAAAAAAACTAATAATGTTTCCAAGGCAATAAGTAGATGCGCACTCACGAACATTATAAAATACATAATTAGTGTTAGACAAGTTTAAAAAACATATTAATGTAATTATTTGAATACGGTACACACAGTCATTTTTGTGCCTTAGTGTCATTTATAATAAAAAATGTCGGCTTGTTTCACAAGTTTAAGCTATAAATTCAGTGGTCGCTTAGTCTATCGTTCGCTCCGCTTTAATGGCCGATAGGTGGTAATGGCGCTCTGGAAGGCGACAAAAAGCAAGGTGCGCGGAGAGCGTAAATCAACCGGCCGGGCGCTACACCTAATATATTTTTTGTCCCGAACGAGGAGTGACGAAACGGGAAAGTGCTCGAATTCGGTGATTAAATTGCTTACCATAGTTGATATATTTCACGATTCTATTCGATATTTATTATTTACAGAATAATATATCATTATTTTATTATAAAATAAATGTATGTTATATCACTGGTGTTGTACCACTTTGCGTCTGTAGTTACACTGGCTCACTTACCCTTCAAATCGGAACACCACAATATTTAAGTGGGTAACCCCAATCACAAAGTAGGTGTCTTATAAGTGAAAATGTTATATATATATATATATATATATATATATATATATATATATATATATATATATATATATATAAGCGAAATACCACTCATCGCGAGATTTACTAAACTATACGCCCGATTGACATAAAATTTGTCTAAGTTATTCCTTCTTCGACGTAGACGCTCAAAGAACGGATTTTACGCAAATTCTATCAAAAATACATTTTTCTCCTTATCAACCCGTTCGAAGCCGGGACGATTAGCTAGTTTAATATAACATTGTGTATTTATTTATTATAACTAGACATCTAATGCAGCTTTTTACGTCAATTAGACACATAATATACTTTTTCACATCGATGAATGTGGTTCATTATTATTCTCAAAGCCTACAAAGCCAGCAACTTGTAAGTACTTGTTGAACTATGGAGTCTGGCACAATACGGATTATAATTAAATTACACAATGGTTACGTTAGCATTTATTAATGTTGTATTATGAAAATATAGAGCGATGAATTGAGAATTTTAAAAGAAAACAACATAATAATAATAATAATCAATTAATATAAGGAACTATTTTTCTTTGTGTAAATATACCGTTTCACGATTTCCTCTGTATTTTATCTATTACTAAAGAGAAAGAACTATACAATACGCGCGGACAACATATTAAACTGCTCTAGCTTGTAGCTTATTTTTATATTTGACATCCTTTGACATTTCCAGCATTTTTACTCCGATTACTTAATCACCGTGGCAAATTGATGGAAGAATAATAGCAAGTAACTATGCAGTCACAAGATTAATACGTTAGAGCTTATTGTAGTTACCGCCTCTTACGATGAAATACAGACCAAATTGAATCGAGTTGAATAAGGTAATAGTGAGATTTTTTTTTCTTAGTAAAAAATATATAATTTGCATAGTCATTACATAGGATTTGATTTAAATTTGCATTATTCATTTTTATTATTTTAGTCAAATTTTAAAATAGTCCCTCCCGATTCCCACCCCACGCAAAGCTCCTCATAATGCAGGCCGCATTTCCGCGCTGTATGCTGTATTTCCTCTGTATTAGATCTTTGCTACTCTTATATTATTATATCTTAGAATAATTATAATTACTCGTTTTCCCTTATATCACAAGTATAGTAAACTTGAAAAATTTTAGAAGTAGTTCCTGCAGTAGAAAAAAAAAAACACTAGCCTAATCCGTGGCTAATAGTAGGACCTGATGATTTTTTTTTTCACATTACGTTCTTTCATCAATGCCATCGATGCTTAGCGCATCAATTAACCGTGTGGGTGCAGAAAACCTACCAGTAAATATCAATATTCACACTTTTTCGTCAATAAATTGTTTTTCATTGGAATCGTTTTAATAGTAGATATTTACAGTGGTTAAATTTCAACTTTATAAATTGTGACGTAATATTTTCTATTCCAATTAAGTAGTTCATGTTAAAATCAACATGGCTTCCAAACAGTGTATTAACGTATGAATTAATCATTATGTCAATTAAATAACTAATTAATGGAAGTAATGAACTCATGTCTCTGTATTTAAATTTGTTCCATACAAGCGAAGTAATTGTTTATATAATTCAAGGGTTTGAATTAAACTTATGTTACTATAACCCTTTTATTGTAATTAAATGACGAAAATTGAGGAATAGTAACGGTCAAGGGGAGGTTAAGCAAAAATCACAATAGAAACAAACAAAGAAAACTTACTGCTACATACATTACATAATGGACGTTTTTGGTTAAAGTTAGGAATCATACTTGTACCATGACTTAATACATAACCTAACCTCTAACCTCACACGCATATATCCACATGCGGTTTCACACAACTGCATGTGGATATATGCTAGCGGTATATACATGAAAAGTAACGGTATTAGTGCGATATTGTGAGAAATGTTCTCCTTTTAAAATTTAATAAAAATGCGAATCGGCTTTGATGGAAACCAAGCTTTTTATATTTACACTTGAAATTACTAAATATTCGTAAGTTTTTTTTAAAAATGTTTACTAATTATTGTTATCTAGTAGGTTGCTGTCATATTTTGTAATTAAAATTGTTTTGATACGTATTGATGTATTTTTATTTTAAGTTTTGTTACAAAAAATATTTTTCATATATTATTGCTAGCTCCATGTTTTCTTTCATCCGTGGCAGGGCAAGACTCTCAAAGATGACTCCTTTGTGAGTTACCGGCGGGTCAGGGTTCGATTCTTCGCCATGATTAATGTTACACGGGTCCCGAATACGGTAAACGTATTCAAACGTAAGAACGTTGAAATAAAAACAATTCTAATAACAAAGGTGTCAATTGTATATTCCACTTAAACAGACATCATATTATTGACTGCTGACATTTGCACTGTAACATTGAAAGATTGGTCGTCAGGAGAACATTATATTGACAGCTGACATTTGCACTGTAATATTGACAGATTGGTCGTCAGGAGAACATTACATTGACAGCTGACATTTGCACTGTAATATTGACAGACTAGTCGACAGGACATCATATTATTGACTGCTGACATTTGCACTGTAATATTGACAGATTGGTCGTCAGGAGAACATTACATTGACAGCTGACATTTGCACTGTAATATTGACAGACTGGTCGACAGGACATCATATTATTGACTGCTGATATTTGCACTGTAATAATGAGGATATCATTATAATGACCGCTGACATTTGCAATATTATAATACGGGCAGAATGGTCGTCAGGAAATCATATAATTGACAACTGACATTTACACTGAAACATTGACAGATTGGTCACTGGTCACGGGTCGGCGGCTCTGAATCGGAGAAAGAATCCTTCTGGAATGACTTGGAAGACATGCTCCGCTACATTCCGAACACCGAGAGCATCGTGATAGGTGGAGATTTGAACGGCCATGTTGGTGAGGAGTCACGTGAATATGGACGTGTACATGGCGGCTACGGCTATGATCGTGAGAATGCAGAGGGAGATTCAATACTCAGCACTTGCTTATTATCAGACCTTGCCATTGTTAACACTTTCTTCCAAAAGAAACCCGAGCACCTCATCACCTATAAAAGTGGGCCGCACTCCACCCAGATTGACTACTTGCTCATAAGAAGAAGCCAAATTGGTATAGTGACCAACTGCAAAGTAATTCCTGGGTAATGCCTCACAACACAACACCGCATCCTTGTCATGGACATGCTGGTAGTACCAAGCAAAAAAGTACCTGAACGACGCAGACGCAGCATCTGCATAGCAATGTATGTTACTCCGGCACATATCCTGAAGAGAGAGAAAGTTGGAACAGGCGCGTTAACACAGAAGACAGCTCCGCCACGCACTTCTTCAGCACTATGGCTGGTATTACACCGGGACCGCTAGCTTTCCGTCCATCAAGTGATTGCAGCTCCGCACGCACATCACATTGCCTGATTTTGATGTCAGGCATCGTGTGGCCACATGAAGGTATTGTTGGTGGCAGCGCACTACAATCATCGATGACGGAGTTATTAGCAAAGGGTTTAGCCATGAGATCGGCTTTCTCCTGCGGACTATGAGCTAGCGATCCATTCGGATTTCTAAACGGTGGCAGCGAAGGTTGGCAGAAATTGTTTTGCATAGACTTAGTCAGACACCAGAAGCTACGGGAGCCCCTAGGATGCGAAACAAGGTCATGATTAATCTGTACAATGCGCGATGCATCCGCTCTCGTGTATGCCTTTCTACAGGACTTGGAGTTTTTGTTGTAGTTTGCTTTCAGTGAGTCAATGTTAGATGCCCCACTAATGCAGCCGCTGACGCCACGCGTGATTTGATGATACAGCATCGGCACATTCACGAGTGAACCAACGGTTACGCGTACTTCTACTGACGAGATCTGAGCTAGGAATGTAGTATTCTATTCCCAACATGATCTCGCCAGCAACAGCAGCGGCACTAGCGGTCGGGTCATTTCCACTGAAGACATCGTTCCTTCCAAGGGACCGACGCATAGTAATCGCGCATACCGTCCCAATCTGCCGACTTATAGTGCCAAACTTGACGTTTACATACCGCTAGTGGCGGCAGCTTGGCCTGTGGCACTTTAGTAGAGATAAGACTGTGATCCGAAGAACCAAGTGGAGCCTGAACCACAACCTGATATTCCACCGGGTGTGAAGTCAGCAGAAGGTCCAGTAGAGAAGGCGCTTGCCCATCAATGTCTGGTGGGCTGATCAACCAGTTGGTTCAAGTTGTGTTTAAGAGCAAAAGCATAAGCAGTCCTTTCAGCATGGTTAGTTTTGAGGGATTTTAACCATGATTCATGGTGAGCATTAAAATCCCCCAAAAACACCAATTCCACGTTAGGAAACTGCTCTTGCGCAGCATCTGCCACCCGACTATGATGGTCAAATAATCGGCTTGTCTCCAAGTCACCATTGTGGGATCTGTAGAGGCACACGTAGACTCGACTCTGACGAACCAGGTCCACACGTACTACCAAAATGGAGAAGGACGTGTCCTCCAAGTGGTGCAGTCTGTGACAGCAAACATCCACCCTGACGAACAAGCATACTCCGGCTTTCGCTTTGAAGGGTTCTTCAAGCATGTAGCCGGGATAGTCAAGGTAGCTGGTATCGGCAGGGCGGAGTATTTGTGTCTCCGTGAGAAACAACATTGTTGGCCGTGCTGTCTCGAGATGGTGGTGGGCAGTGTTGAGGTTAGCGTGGAGTCCACGGATGTTAGAGAACTCGACCTCAAACAGAGGAAGTAATGTAGTCTATGACTATGTGTATTATTGCAAAGTTTTAATTTTATTCTTTAATAAGGTGAATTGTAGCTATAAATGGACAACATAGTGCATACCTTTATAAGTAAAACCTTTATAACTAAAAAATAATTGTGAATGGTTTCATATATGAGAAAATAATAGCAAATATTATTGGGTGTGTGAATTGTGATAAACATATGCAGAATCACAATCGTGAACCAAATGCACTTAGAGAAAAGGTCATCATCATTATTAACCCTTAGTCGTCCACTATTGAACATGATCTCTCCAATGGCACGCCACGAGAAAAGGTAACTTTTGTAAATTTGTTATATGTATGTAGAAGATATTGTAAGCTAAAGCATAATATTATGGAAATAATAATGATGCCAAAACAAATTAGTCTAAAAGATAATTATAACAAAATTTTATTACAACATAAACAATTATGCCAATTGGAGGACGTCTTCAAGACGCTCGATTGGATCGGACGCGGCATTAATATAAATGGCCAACACATTAAACATCTGCGATTTGCCAACGACATTGTCATCATGGCGGAGACTCTGCAGGATTTGGAAGAGATGCTAAACAGCCTGAGCAATTCTTCGAGAAAAGTAGATCTCGGGATGAACATTGAAAAGACCAAAATTATGGCAAACCGACATGTATCCCCAAGACCAGTGGTCGTAAATGGCTCTCCACTTGAAGTTGTGCAGGAATATATCTATCTGGGCCAAACTATACAACTTGGCTGGCACAACTTTGAGAAGGAGGCTAAAAGAAGAATACGTTTGGGCTGGGCGGCATTCGGGAGGTTACGTCATATTTTTGAATCATCGATCCCACAGTCGCTTAAGACCAGGGTCTTCAATCAGTGCGTCCTACCTGTAATGACTTACGGTGCCAAAACGTGGACCGTAGGACTGGTCCACAAATTTAGGGTCGCTCAGCGAGCAATGGAACGCGCGATGCTTGGAGTTTCTCTGGCAGATAGAATCCGAAATGAGGACATTCGCCAGAGAACTAAAGTCACCGACATCGCGCGTAAAATTAGCTCGCTGAAGTGGAAGTGGAAGTGGGCTGGTCATGTCTCCAGGTGCATTGATGGCCGATGGAGCCGACACGTGTTAGAGTGGAGACCACGCTTAGGCAAACGTAGCGTAGGATGCCTTGTGACAAGATGCGCCGACGATTTAAAAAAGGTGGCAGGTTCGGGATGGATGCGGACTGCCAATGGTCGGGATGGTTGGCGTTCTATGGGGGAGGCTTTCGTCCAGCAGTGGACGACAAAAGGCTGAAAAAAAATAATTATGCCAAAGTATATAAGGATAAAAAACATTATGCGAAGATAGGGAATCTCTTTTATTATCATTAACTCATTAGCTAAATAGAATAATGTTATTTTATTATAAAATTTACATTTCAATCAATCTAGAAAAAGATTAAATAAAATCTATGGCATGGCTTTTTGACGCATTTGTAGGGGGAAGTTAGAAATAAAACTCTAAAGTCTTTCTTTTTGCTAAGATCAAAGACAATAGCTATGTCTGATCGTCCCGTCTAGCTTCAGCACTTAATTTCTCCTCTGGGACAGATTATTACACGAGTACTCGTTGCGCAAAAAGATAATCTCCTTTTTATATTTACACTTTATTAATAGGACCAACTTCAAATGATAATAGAACATATAATGCATTTATTTAATTAGAAATATTTTATAAGCACTTTCAAGTTACATACTTCTTGTCCAATCAAAACAAACCACAATCCAACCATTTGACATATAATAAATATTTCTAAAGATTGTTTCAATTTTTTAACTCCTTATTATGTTATGTACATTATGCATAGGCAGAGATAGCGTGTTGTAAATTTCAAGAATCTATGATATTAAGGAACGCGATCACGTAGTCTGATATCTTCTGAATATTTTTTAGGGGAGGAAGCCCCTCTAATGAGAAGAGTGAATGTAGGTGTAATTGTCACGTCTGCAGGCACGGCCCTCGTCTGCGGAATGCTGCAATTTTTATCCACTTACGGTTTAATCCATTTTTCAAGCTTACTTAAGTTCGGTTCACAATTATGTTCACGCCTCGGTTAGAGGGGCGCTGAGTGCGAGGGAAACGCACGAGCTTAAAGAAATGGAATTGAGGAAGACAGTTTTATATTATAAATATGTTTTCAAGCATTCTGAGTTGGTAGGGTTTGTGTTTTTTTTATATATTTTAAAATGTTAATTGTTATTTTTTGGGTATACCTACTATATATAGTAACATAAATATTCTTAAATAAGTTTTTAGTCTATACAAAGTTCTATAAATAGGAGGAGAGTAGGTAAACAAACCATAGATTTACGTATTCAATGTGATTTGCTAATAGCCTTGCTATATTATGGACTTCAAGCAATTCTATAATAATATATAACTATATTTTATGATATAAAACTATTTTATGAATTTTGACTACATTTTACTTTATTTTTTACGTTTAACAACACATTAAAAACGCCATTCTTTCAAGAATTTAGAATGAATACCTTGCTCAATATCAAAGTATTTATCTTTAATCTTCTTACAATTCGAATCGATAATATTATTATAATAATATAGTATTATAAGCTTCTCTAATTACGAAGAAGTAATACAACTATAAATACATTTAATCTTAATTTTCAATACAAAGTTTATTTTAATACTGAAGAGAATTTATAAACTGTTTCTCGGGTGAAATTTGTCAGAATTGAATGTTTTATAAGCCAAGTTGAGTGCTAGATAATACTGACATATCTTGAAGATAGACATTCAAGTCTATTCCACCTCTGCATTTGTAATGTAATTTATACATTTGAGCTTGAGAATACACTTCACTAACTCTGTAAACTACGAGAGAAAATTAATATATCTGTCACTTTTATTGGTGTGCTTATTTTTCTATTGCTACTTTGCATGATGTTTTTTTAAACAATAAAATAAAGAAAGAAGAGAAAGGAGATAATAAATAGTTTTTTACAATTAATATCAGGAAGACATACTTGTAAATAAGCAACCTGATGGTAAATGGTAACCTTAAAGAAATAATAAGAACTAAATTATACAACTAACTAAACAAGAAATAACTTCTTATTCCGTCAATGTTCCACGGGTATCTACATATAAAATCCCCGAAATATCTAAGACACATAATTATGTCATATTTTTTACAAAGAAACTGACTCGCGACAGCTAACTCTAATTTGGAGTTCTTCAGCGCTAACATAAAAATTGCAATCATTTATAAAACAGATGACGTCACATCTTTACGCCAAGTGAGACTACTGATACTAATTAATTATGTTTCGTTTTGTTTTGTTCTGTCACCAAATAATAAATATAAAATTATTCAAGTGAATAAAATAAACAGAACACTGAAACGTTATCAAAATTAGAAATTAGCATAGCAATTAGACAGCGCTATGGTAATATTCATAAATCCACGTAATCAGATCGGCCAATTTGCCAGTTACCAACTAACCAACAATTGCCAACGAGCTATATCGCGGGAGTCACTCTAAATAATAACTGTTAGTCGCAATGTAATCGTCACAGATCAGATAAGAGTGTCACGTTGTTATTGGTTGTTTGGGTATTTGCGACACATATGTGTACGATATATTTTGTTAATAGACATTTATTCTGCATGCATCGGTCAGTCGCAACTTTGCTCTCGTAAAACAAAAGTTTTTAGCACTGGAATAGTTAATTAGCGGTACATTTATTGCTGAACTTAGCGCGTTAAAAATATTGTTTATTTTAATTATATATATTGTTTTTTATTCACCATTACTTAATTTGCTTACTTCTTAGAAGCATCTTGAGTTGGTATTGGTTGTAAGGTAGTGGTTATTCTTTTCATTGCTGTTATCATTAGCAAAAGTGACTTACTATCATCATGTGATATGTAAATTAAATATTATAATACATTAATGCTGTATTACTAATTTATTTAATTAAATATAAAAGTTAATAACAAATCCAGTTATTACCAGTTTTTGATTTATCAAAATATTAAACAGTTTTTTAAGTAATATGTACATTAAATTATCAAAATTACTTTTTTATATTAATGGAACAAGTAATACGACTTCCGAGCTTATACAAAAGTTTCTCAAAGTATTAATTTAATTAAAATTAAAAGAAAAGGCAAGAAAAGTTCCTGATACAATATTTTGATTGCCGTTTATACGAATTCAATAATATCAGAATAAACATTTTTTTTGTTAAAACTATTTAACTTATTTTATCATAGCATTAAGAACAGACCTGATAAATCTTAATTAAGTTGACTCTTGTCTATTCCAGTAAAGCGCAAGCTTTGAATTTTGACTATATTTGCTTTTTTATGATTGTATTTCACATACAAATAAAATACAGATGAATAAAATATTTTTGAATAAAGGCTGCACATATTTTCGGACAGTAGATTTATATTTAAATATGATACAATCACGTTCTAACTCTCATTTATTTACTGTATAAATTGTCTAGTATTGCTTTAAATCTAAACAAAAAAAACAGGTTTGCAATTTTCACGCAAACTGCACTCTATTATCGTCGAAATAAAACTTCGGAACATGTTCATTGCAAATACAAAACAATAAATAAGCAGATCCATTCAACGGTAGATTCAAATGTTTATATTATAATTTAGTTCTTATGAAATTCGGATTTGAAGATAAAATTGTTTTGTTAAAATTACAGTACAATTTATGGGTAAAGTTAATTTACTTCTATTACTATTTTGCCTTAATAATAATCTTAATCGATTAACTGATAGTATTTCATTCCCTCAAGCGATTATTGTAATTTAAAATCTGGTTTTAGCCATTTGTTGGTTAGTTAGTCTATACTATTAATAGACTCAGGGACTAAGCGATAAGTTTTTGTGTAAGCCCGTCAGGTCTGATGTATCTAAGGTCAAGGTTGGTGGCGTATTGGCGATGTAAGGAATTGGTAATATTTATTATATATCTTGCGCTTTTGCTAGTCTAAATAAAAAAAAAACCGAATCCAACGAACCACCAGCTTCTACTTATTCAATTTGATAGTTACCATTTTATATTCTATTTGCAGCCTTGAACTATATTAGTTGAAGACAAACTACAAATTAAGTATAGATTTACCTACCAAATTTTCTTCCGCACATCCGACATTTAGAATTGAAGTAGAAAACGCCACGAGCGCCCACCGTGCGCGTCGTGGAGACGTTGCGTCGCTATCCCGCCACGTTCCCGGGGCGGTCGTAAATCAGAGGGGGCGGCGTAGTGGCGCGGAAACCAATCCCATTCGATTACCGCACGACACCTGCCTGGTGTTGACTCGGCCCGAATTAATCGCCCGCGGCCTTCTAACCCTTTGAGATACGACATGGCAACGAAACGTCAAGATCGACAACATTGCACAGGAATGCAATAAATTTACCAGGACTATTCTTAAAGTTGAAGTAGCTATCTATATCAAAATTTGATAAAATATATCTTTACTTATTTTATTTCTTGTTTAATATATTAAAAATTCAAACTAAATTATAACTGATTCGATATATTCAACATAAGATTTAAATTGAAAACGTATAATGGATGTTCATTTTCTGAACACGAAAATACCTTTTAAAACGTGAGCACACGTAAAATGCGGATAACTTAGGCTTACTGGGAGGTAATGACGTCACAAACTCAAATGAGGTTTATATCTCATTCCTGTAATCGATTATCAATAATCATTAATATAAATGGTTTATTCACATTTTGTTCATTGCATATAATATAAAAATTCCGATACTATTAATATTAAATTAAAATAATTTAGATTAATTCATACAATGAAATATAATAAGCACACACAACAAAAAAAGGAAACAAACGTTATTATTTCTAAAAGTGCCAGTGATTATTGAAAAAATATATTTTAACTTAATGTTAGATTAGTTTTTGGTATGTAAGTGTGAATGTAACAGTTGAACCTAGTCTTTACCCTAACGCGTTGATTCATTCAGGAAATATGTTTTGTTATCTGAGCCCCGACCTTACATTAAGCGTCGCGACACCGCACGTTCTCGACACTGTCGCTTACCTTATTTTAGTTATCTTGCGATTTTATTTACTGAAATAACTGGAGTTAAGAATCAAATCAGCACATAAAACTTGGATAAAATACAAACGGTCACAAGTTCGTATAAGACCCAGTATTTTTGTAAACTCAAATGACTTAGTGCTTTTGCGACGAAAGTAAATGCCTTTAACAAATAATCGACAATACACTTGACTGAGTTAAACAAGTGGGAAATTGATTGTTAAATATTTATTAGCAGAAATTTTGTATCTGTCTTAAAATATTTAAGTGGAAAAGTTCTTTTACATAACACGTATGTATTTTTTATGTTGTTGCTATGGGAACATTCATCGAAATATATATACTGCCACTGAAAAAAAGACGCATCTTTTTAAAAATTGACTTTTTCCAATATTTAGAATCAGTTGAAATAGACGCATGTACCAGTATTTTTATATTATTCTTAGACTTATAGAAACTGAGTGACCAGTGCATAAATAAGACGTATTTCCGAATAATTTAATCAACCACTAAGGAAAAAAGACGTTTCTATTGGTTACTAAGTTGAAAAGACGTAAATACTTCTATTTTACATTTAAATTAATAACAAGATCATACAATGAAAAGACGCTTCTGCATGTTGACGAATATTAAAGACATAATTACGCTGTCATGATAATTAAGCTAAAAACGGAAGACGTATCTACGTAGATATGTCTTTTCATCGTAGTATTCTAAATCAAATAATCAAAATCAGTATAACGCAAGTGCCAGAAGCGTCATTTCTTATAAGTATTGTTTAATAAGCGGGCTGGAGTGGGGTGCGCGGTAGAAAGACTTCGCTGTCAGTTGCGCCCAGGCAGGTGAGAAAAATATAATTTCCAACCAATATTTTATAGAAATAATCGCTAATTTCATTTCATTCGTTAATTATCCGATTATAATATAAGGAACTATACAATATATTAGGTCTTTACATATGAAATTGGCGTTTTGTACGGGAGGAATATAAAGTCAATTTTTTTTTGTAAAATTAATTAATTAATCAATCAAAGTATGCACCGTTGTTATCTATGCACTTTTGCCATCTCATAGGTAGTTCATTGATTCCTTTACTAAAAAAACCATGGGGGCGAGAATCAATAAACTCTTTGAAGGCGGTTTGATCTGCCGCATCGGAGTTGAATTTTTTTCCTTGTAAGAAGTTGTCCAAATTCCGTAAAAAATGGTAATCTGTTGGAGCAAGGTCCGGGAACTACGGTGGGTGTCGCAGAAATTCCAATTGTAGCTCATCTAACTTAGTAGTTGTTTGTTGTGCAGTGTGTGGTCTTGCGTTGTCGTGAAGCAGCAGTGGCCTAAAGCGATTGACCAATCTCGGTTTTTTAGCAGCTAGTTCTTCCTTCTTCGTTTGCAGTTGCTGACAATATATAATGGCCGTAATCGTTTGGCCAGATCTTAGAAAGCTGTAGTGAACGACACCGGCGCTAGTTCACCAAAGACTCACAAGTAACTTTTTCTGAGTCAATTTTCGTTTAGGGCAGGATTTAGCTGGGTCTCCAGGGTTCCGCCATTGCGACGAGCGCGTCCGATTATCGTACAGTATTCAATTTTCATCACAAGTAATGATTTGATTTAAAATCCCTTCATTATTGTGTTATATCGGTTGAGTAAAGTAACACAGCAGTCGACGCGTGTTTGCAAGTTCAATTCACTCAATTCATGAGGTACCCATCGTTCAAGTTTTTTTACTTTCCAGATTTGCTTCAAGTGGATTAATATAGTTTTATCACTTACCACGAAGCCTAAATCTGAAGTGCTTTGCGATGTATCCGTTTCCACAATAGCCTTAATTTTCCACTTTGGTCTTCTGGCCGTCCACGGGGTTGGTTCTGAAGGTCAAAATTTCCAGAACGAAAACGTTGAATCCAAAAACGTACCGAGCTTTCTTTTGCGACACCAGTGCCGTACACATAATTAATCCTTCAAACTGTTTCTGCAGCACTGGTGCCACGGAAGAACTCATACTCTTAAATATACCGATACTTCATGTTTTCCATTGTGCGGTAATAAGCGACGCCAAATAATGAGGAAAAAACAAATTAATAATTGTTTTCAAAACTCAAATGTACTACCTAAATGAATTTATAAATTTGAATTTGGTATTCTTAACCAAAGAGGAGATATTTCAAATCAAAGTAGTCAGTACGACAAAACGCTTATTTCATATATATATATATTTAGTTATATAGTTGTTATATAGTTCTTTATATTATACCAAGAAACATACATACTGATTATTCTTGTTATTCGACTCCAAAGAGTCAGTAGCTCTTTTGTGGGGCAATGTTCTACAACAGGATCCTAGAAAAAGTTCAAAATACCTCTGTTGTTAAATTAAAAAAACTTGGAAAAAACGCTTGTGTGCAAATAATACAATCGGTGAATTTATGATGATAAATAAATTTTTGATCATTGGCGATTATATATATATATATATCGGATTTTGACAAAAGCTTAAGTATGTAAATGTAATGTTTTTTTCTTTCTTTTTTAGAAATGGGAGGCGGGCGATCATATAGGCCACCTGATGGTAAGTGGTCACCAACGCCCATAGACATTGGTATTGTAAGAAATGTTAAACATCGCTTACATCACCAATGCGCCACCAACCTTGGAAACTAAGATGTTATGTCCCTTGTACCTGTATTTACACTGGCTCACTCACCCTTCAAACCGGAACACAACAATACCCAGTACTGCTGTTTTGCGGTAGAGTATCTAATGAGTGGGTTGTACCTATCCAGACGAGCTTGCACAAAGCTCTACCACCAGTTATGTTTTATTAAATAGCAGATCCTAGCATTGTAGCTAGGTCGCAGGTGTATAATTTATGTGTAGATAGTATGATTTATCATACTAAATTATCAAGGTGAAAAGCAACAAATGGCTGAAACGTCTGTTTTTTGTCTAAATACTTATTACAAATAGTTAAGAAGAAAAGACGTTTTTATAAATTGCTAAATTTAAAGAACGCATATACCAAGATGCGTCTTTTCTATGTAGTATTACTTATTTTTCGATGATTTTTTACTAAGATGAAATAGAATACATTATTTAATTTTTCTTGTAAGTATTTTTTAATAATTTTAATAAAATATGATAGATAAGTGTATAATGCATAGCCATACACAAAGAAAACACCTTTATTTTAATCTTTCTTTCCACAACAATTATTTTAATTATAAATGTATAAATCATTTATTTTCTCCAAACTAAGTTTTTTTAGATGCGTCTTTTTTCCTTATAGCGGCAGTATATACGAATAAAATATTAAGAAACAATAAGTTTTCATTCTCTCCTGTACATTTTGATTTTTTATCATACGATATTTTGTAGCGTAATGACATGACAGTAGCAAAAATATATTCTTATAAAAGAAACATCTTCCCTTAAAAACTGTTCTAATTAAATATTCATAAATAAGACTACAATAGACTAAAGCGTCACTAACTCTGCTAATGATCAGAGAAATAATAAAATTACTCGCTAGAGTGAATGTTTATTCATTCGATGTTTTAATGGCGGAGTGTGAGAGCAATTATGCGAACCATTGTCACCGTGGAAACCTGACTGTCCACTGGACACGCGGAATTTTGTATACATTATGATGAAGCGTTGCGTAAAAGCGACTCGTACGCCGTGGCGGCAAGCGACTGTGTGTTAGTTGTAGTCTATGGAGCGGTGGTGACCACTAACCATCAGGTGGTCCATTTACTAGTACGCCTACCGATTTTATTAAAAAGTAAGATGAAAATAGCACGCGTTTTATTTTTCTAATATGCTGTAACATCGGTTTATCTTTTATATCTCTCTATCTAAAGCCACAACTAAGTCAAATTTACATTTCCATAAAACTGTTTAATACTAACCTTTGTTGAAAAGCATACCATAGAAAAATAGATGTTCAACTATTTACTGCTATTAGGCTCATTATATAAGTAAAAAGTAAATAAGCCACATTAACATTCACATGTCCTACAGCTGGGCTTTCTTGCTGGATACATATGTGGCAATATTTTGTACACGCAGGTTTCCTCACGATGATTCCTTCACACCAAGCACGAGATGATTAATAAATACAAATTAAGCACATGAAAATTAAAAGAGTTGGCACCCGCAATTATCGGTTAAAATTCACGTGTTCTGTCTACTAGGCCATCTCTGCTTATTTATATATATAAATAAGCAATATGTCGACGAGCAAATGAGCCACCTGATGAAATATATATTTATCATATAACTATTGTATGTACTTCATATTAATTGTAATTATTAATTTGATTTGTAGTAAATTTCTTAAGAATTAAAATTTATGAAATATACCTTAAGAGATACAATTCATCTTCATCTTATTACCACTAACTAACC
Source organism: Nymphalis io (assembly GCF_905147045.1). Taxonomy (NCBI): domain Eukaryota; kingdom Metazoa; phylum Arthropoda; class Insecta; order Lepidoptera; family Nymphalidae; genus Nymphalis; species Nymphalis io. The sequence continues at coordinate 4,516,691 of NC_065901.1, read as the reverse complement.
TTGAATGAAACTACTAACTTATATACTATGGACTTCTTATCGAGTCATTTATATTCGTAAAAAGGGCAACAAGTTTTTACTAACGAAACAATAAACTTTGTTAATTTTTTTAACTTACATTAATATTCAATTAAACGACAAAAATTCAAAACCTAAATTTAATAAATCTTGTTTACGAACTCTAAAGCTTTATAGCAATCGCTTATCCGATGGACGTACAGCGTTATATCAATATATAGATTGCTCTTCGAATTCTAGTGTAATTGACAACATTTCAAATCAGTCTGCTTTGTTTGTGACGAGTCAAATATACTTGTTTCATAGAGCGTTGAAGCGTAAACAGTAATTTTACCATTTAATTATTTATTCCGTCAATGTAAATAATGTTTGATAACAATAGTTTATGTTTTAACAATCGTAAACAAATAGATACAGAGTGCAATTTGTAAGAGTGATCGGTTTCAAATTAATTTTGATAAGCGTTAGTTCCGGATCGGTATATAGTTATAATTATAGTTATTTTTTTTTTGAGTATGCATTTGAAACGGGTTGGTATTTGGGGCTTAGCAGCACCGGATAAACAACACAGGGGCGACCACTGGTGGAAGGTGCGCGTAAAGAGCGATTGGGCTACGTGGTGGTATATAGTACATCGCACATAGTCATTAGCTATGTAAAAAATACTAGCTCAAATCATACGCTATATTTTGTATCCTTTTCATATACGATGATAGTTTTACTTTATTAATTGTACGACGTTTGGTCATAGTGCACCTGTTGAGGCTACGAGCTGACTGCGAGCGCCGTGCACTATCCGATGTCTGCTGGACGATTTCAAATGTGTAATGGAGGCACTTTTATTGAATTATTAGCAATGCTTTAATTATCTAGTTATGTTTTATTGCCTTCCTCTGTTCTAGCTGTGTATCAATCATGTGAATGGGACGTCCATCAAAATACCAAATTGTAATTACTGTATTATAATTTTTTTTTGAAGTTTAGTCATTTAACGGTAATTTTTCATTATTATTGTTTATTATATATATATTTTTTTTTCAGCCTTTTTCCGTCCACTGCTGGACGAAAGCCTCCCCCATAGAACGCCAACCATCCCGATCTTGGGCTGTCCGCATCCATCCCGAACCTGCCACCTTTTTTAAATCGTCGGCCCATCTTGTCACAGGGCGTCCTACACTACGTTTGCCTAAGCGTGGTCTCCACTCAAACACGTGTCGGCTCCATCGGCCATCAATGCGCCTGGAGACATGATCAGCCCACTTCCACTTCAGCGAGCTAATTCTAAGCGCGATGTCGGTGACTTTAGTTCTCTGGCGAATGTCTTCATTTCTGATTCTATCTGCCAGAGAAACCCCAAGCATCGCGCGTTCCATTGCTCGCTGAGTGACCCTAAATTGGTGGACCAGTCCTACGGTAAGTGTCCACGTTTCGGCACCGTAAGTCATTACAGGTAGGACGCACTGATTGAAGACCCTGGTCTTAAGCGACTGTGGGATCGACGATTCAAAAATATGACGTAACCGCCCAGCCCAAACATATTCTTCTTTTAGCCTCCTTCTCAAAGTTGTGCCGGCCAAGTTGTATAGTTTGGCCCAGGTAGATATATTCCTGCACAACTTCAAGTGGAGAGCCATTTACGACCACTGGTCTCGGGGATACATGACGTGCCATGGTTTGCCATAATTTTGGTCTTTTCAATGTTCATCCCGAGACCTACTTGTCTTGAAGAATCGCTCAGGCTGTTTAGCATCTCTTCCAAATCCTGCAGAGTCTCCGCCATGATGACAATGTCGTCGGCAAATCGCAGATGTGTAATGTGTTGGCCATTTATATTAATGCCGCGTCCGTTCCAATCGAGCGTCTTGAAGACGTCCTCCAATGCATTGGTAAAGAGTTTCGGTGATATTACATCTCCCTGTCTTACCTCGCGATGCAATTGGATTGGTCTTGTGCTCTGATCTTGTACTTGGACGGTCATGGTTGCGGCTTCGTACAAACACTTCACCACCTGGACATACCGACAGTCAATTAGGCATCTTTGCATGGATTCCAGAACAGCTCAGGTCTCGATGGTATCGAAGGCTTTTTCGTAGTCCACAAACGCTAGGCATAGAGGCTGAGTATATTCCTCGGTCTTCTGTATTATTTGCCTTAGTGTGTGTATGTGGTCTGCGGTACTGAAGCCTTTTCGAAACCCAGCCTGTTCCACGGGTTGGAAGTCATCGAATTTTCGGGCAAGACGATTCGTGATTACCCTCGAAAACAATTTGTAAACATGGCTTAAAAGTGAAATGGGGCGGTAGTTTTTCAGAAGAGCTTTATCGCCCTTCTTGAAAAACAGCACCACCACACTTCTGCTCCATGTCTTCGGTGTTATACCATTGTGGAGGACGGAATTAAAGATGTTAGCCAGCTCTCTCAGAACTGGTGTGCCTCCTGCTTTGAGAAGCTCTGAGGTAATTCCGTCATCTCCTGGAGCCTTATTGTTTCCAAGTTGCCCGAGAGCAATCCTAATCTCGCCCAAATCGATGTCGGGAAGATCGTCTGATAGATGGCGTGTTAGTCTGGCTCGTGGGTCATCCGCACTGTGGGACTCAGGTGGAGGTACTCGTGATGAGTATAAATCGCCATAGTACTTTTCGACTTCAGCTAGAATCTCTGGTTTTGAGGTGATGGTTGTGCCTTGTATGGTTCTGAGTTTTGTCAGGTGACAACAGGAGGTATGTGACTTTGCAAGAACCTTTGAGCCTCTAATGAGTGCTATAGCATCTTCAATATTCCGGGTATTCGCTCGTCTTGTGTCACGCCTTATTAGTTTTTTAACCTTCCTGTTAAGTGCCTGACACTCAGATGGCGTCATGTTCCGCTGTTCTCGTCTCCTCGTCATCTCGTTCAGAGTTTCGCCTGAGAGCTTCGACTTACGTCCATTGCTCTTTTGTCGAATGTAATTTTGGCCTACCTCGCGGATGACACGCACCAGACCATTGGTGGCGTCGTCAATGCCCTGCCTGGTTTCCAAAATGGCAAATCGGTTCTGTAGTTCCAGCTGGAAGCTTTCGCAACCAGCTTCGACCTGAGGCAGAGTTGGTCTAAGAGTCGACTTCATTAACCGCGATCGTTCTATTTTAGTGTTAATATTCAGGGTGCCTCTTACCAGGCGGTGATCACTTCCGGTGTTTACCCTGTTGATCACGGAGACATCCCTAAATATTTGGCGCTTATTGGATAAAATGAAGTCGATCTCATTCATCGCTATGTTATCGGGGCTTCGCCAGGTCCACTTCCTTTGGGGCTTTTTCTGGAAAAATGAATTCATCAGAAATAATCTCTGAGCCTCGAGGAAGTTTACCAGCATTTGTCCCCGATGATTTCTGCGCCCACAGCCGAATTTTCCTACCCTCGATTCACCATCTTCTTGTACTCCCACTTTGGCATTGAAGTCACCCATAACAATTGTGTAGAAGGTATTGGTACGAGACATAGCTTTCACTATGTCTTCGTACATGGCTTCGACCTCTTCGTCAGTGTATGTAGACGTTGGGGCATACACTTGTATAACCTTCAAGGCATACCTCTTGGTTATCTTTAAGACAAGGTATGCCACCCTCGCCGACACACTGCCAACCTCCACGACATTGCATCTGAGTGACTTGTGGATCAAAAAGCCAACGCCACCTTGGGATGGTTGGTGTCCTTCTCGGAAGTAGAGTAAGTGACCGGCATCTAGTGTCATCGTGTCCTCGCCCTGTCTTCGGACATCTGATGGACCTACTATATCCCAGTTAATACGACTTATCTCTACTTCCAATTTTGCCAGATGTTCGTCCAGCCGCAGAGAGCGTCCATTATACGTGGCCAGAAACAGTCGCCGTTTGTGGTACCCTGCCGTAGCCCGGGGATTCTTAGCACCCCCCATTGCACCGTTACCATGGCCGGTACCGTGGCCAGGAATAGTGTGATTACCGGAAATTGGGGGCCGTGAATTTTTGTCGTCGCTCATAGGGGGTTTTTGCCTTAGTCACCACGCTTGGCAGGCGGGTTGGTGACCGCAGTGGCTGGAAATCTTTCACTAATAGCGCTGCTGCCCGCTATCAGGATTTGCATTTTCGGATTCCAGCATTTGTGTGGTTATACCGCTACGATTTCGGTCGCCAGAGCCTCGTTCGTTGATTAGCAGGATGTACCACGAGCAGGTGAGGTTGACGGTAGAGAGCCTAAGTTGTTATCGACTCCCCTTAAATCCCAATTATTATATATTTACATATATATTAAGACTTACATATATGAAAAATGTATATTTACAAAAAAAGTTAAACCAAAATTTGTTATTGTTTTACTGAATAGTAATATTTTATTTGAGAGAAAGTTGTTTACAGAAATATAGATTTGTAAAAAAATCATTGTAGCGATTCAGATGTTTTAGAAAACGGTATTTTGATGTTCTCGAAATTTATTTTTAAGGCGAATGCATTCCTATTTCGATGGTATCCCGTCAATTAAACAATAGTCAACAATCCACTTGTATTTAGAATTGTAAGGAAATATTGTTACATTCATTGTTTAGATTTCGAACAACTATGGAATACCATATCGAATAAGTTCCAAATTCAATTTGTTTCTATTGAATTCATCTGGTAGATGTATAGAGTATATTAAAATTGATGTTTGCTTACTGTGTGTGTAAGCCAAGATGACCACCACCACCACTGAATTTACACGTGCTTAATTTGTGATTACAATTCATCTCGCGCTTGACAGTGAAGGAAAACATCGTGAGGAAACCTGTATATGTCTAATTTCATTGAAATTATGTCACATGTGTATTCTACCAATCCGCATTGGAGCAGCGTGGTGAAATAAGCTCTAAACCTTCTTCTCAAAAAGGAAGAGGATGCCTTAGCCCAGCAGTGGGATATTAACAGACTATTACTGTAGCTGTGCGCTTCGTGCGATTTTTTTGACTTACGCGATAGACAATAGATACAATATAAAAGTCGCCGTTAATTTCATTGACATATGTATGGAATGAAAAAAGCGCCGTCTAGTGACAATAATCAGAATTCCATATCAACCGCAGTTAACGTCAACACTATCAGATAAATAAAAAAATCTAACTGGGCTTACTGCTAGAGATTCGAATTTGACACCCTTTGACCGATTACCATGAAAGTTCGCAAATATTTGTATTTATTCATGGAGAAATTTTCAAATTTGTTATAACGCATCACTAGGTGGCGCTATAGCACATCAAATTCTAAACCGTTAATCTCCGTGACAATTGCTATATATGATATAGGAAATAGGGGATATTAGGTATGTAGTTAAATTCATGGGGCACCATGAAATTAAGAGGGAACACTAGGATTTAACTAAATACATTTCATTTTGTTTCTAGGAGAAAAGGTCTGCCAGATTTTGCTAGGAGACTTCCTACCTCCTAGAATATTTTAGTGTAGTACTTTAATCCAGATTTTAATGTGACTTGTTCTTAAACGAAGCAATCTCTACCCGAACTCCACAAACCTAACAAGCGACCTAGTAGTCATTGAATTATAATATTATTGTTACTAGAAGTTACAGTGTATTATCCGATATTTTAGATATAACCGTGAAAAGCTTGCCACGAAGAAAACACTTTGAAATGAAACAAATATTCATCACAATTTTCCAAAAGAATATTTTTCGTAGATATACATTATATATAGTTAGATGAAATTTCTTATGAGCTCAGTAACATCATTTTTTCATGTTCTAACATTGTTGGAAATACTAAAATCTAAAACTAATATTATAGGTAAGAAAGAGTTTGTTTAATTTTTACGCTTTCGCGTTTTAAACATTCGTTATATGACTTAAATCGATCATTATAAAATTGCATTAGCATTGACACGAGTACAGAAAACAAGGTACCTAACAACTGCCCCCTCTCACATAAAGACCAAGACTGGGACGTAAATTAGTTAAACATAATTTATAACTGTTATTTCATTTGTATATATATTTAATAAAAAGGCTTTTTACCACTAAATTATAAAATTAAATGAACTCCGTCGCGCGTTTCATACGTATTTTCCAGTTAATTTTGTTGGTAACACAAAACCACTACTATTTTGCAGCGGCGAATCTTCAACAAATGAGATATTATTGCAGAACGCTGAGTGCGGCAATTTGCATGTGAAGTATGGGAGGCGTTTCACACTTGAACTGCTATGTACAAAGCTTTAATCGCTAATGGCTTTACTTATAAAGTTTGTTTAGCGGATGTTTAGTTAAACACTGATTTCTATCTTTCTGTCATCATTAATTTGATATTCGAAAGAATAAGGCCATAAATACATACAATATGCACACATAATACCATAAACAACAATAATAATGATAAGCCCGTCAATATTACACTCGCACATAGATTAAGACTAAATAACTTGTATTCTTATATCAGACCATGTCAGATCCATGTTATTAATTGTTAATAACGGCATTTACACGTGTCGTTCATCTGGGTATAGTACAATGAAGGCAAAGTCCATTTCAAAAGTGCAAAGAACCTTTGTTTTTGTCGAGATATACATTAGCCTTATCTTTATGTTTTGTGACGTGATCCTTAAACTCCACTGGTATTTTTACTGGTGGTAGGACTTTGTGAAAGCAGATAAAGTAGAGAAAGCAGCAGCAAAACAGCAGTACTTGTCATTGTTGTGTTCCGGTTTGAAGGGTGAGTGAGTCAGTGTAATTACAAGCACAAGGGACATAAACTAAGATGTAGTTCCCAAGGTTTGTGGCGCATTGGCGATGTAAGCGATGGTTAACATTTCTTACAATACCAATGTCTATGGGCGTTGGTGACCACTTACCATCAGGCCCATATGCTCGTCCGCAAACCTATACTATAAAAAAATGTCAATACGTTTTATTTAGAGCAAGATATTTCTTTGTATAATTACATAACTACAGAAGCGAATGCTTTAAAAATTATTCAATTCTAATTATTTTCAGCTTTACTTGGAATTGTTGCTCAGAAGGTGAATAATTAATCTATGCGGTCTTCTTCTTTCGGATATCAAATTAATGATAACAGAAAGAGATATATCAGTGTATAACTAAATAACGTTTATAAAAAAGGGCGATTATGTTTAATTTGTTTTTTTTTTTGTAATTAATCCTGTTTTATTGAATATTTTAATAAGTAAACCTCTTGATAAATGAAATGGTTATTATTGTTAAGAAAAACATAGTAGTAAAATTTGGACTTTTTTTAACAGTTTTGACATATAAAACCTTTTTTTAAGAAAACCAATTGTGTTAAGCTTAGATTTTTGTGTGTTTCAACACGTTACATTGTTTTATCATTGTAATATTTATAGACGTTCTAAAAACGAAAAATAGTAAACAGAAAATGCCTGCCTGATATCGATTCGTCATTCATAAAGAGAGGAAACAAAATTAGCATCATTTACATTTTTATGAGCGCCCTTTTAATGCAAAGATCTTTAAAAACAAGATTATGCAGGTATCTCACTTACTAAAACCACTAAGGTGGCCGTCCTTAAAAATCGTTCAACATTTATGTAACGTATCCATTGCACCTTGTCGCCTTTTTCTGATCGTGGTTAAGCGAAGTTCAACTCAGTGGGCGAGAGAATGATTTCGTAACCTCGCAGCGCAAATTCATCCCGACTACCGTCTTCTCCTAACCAGTCTGAAATAGGACACCAAATATTAAAGATAAGGTTTTCACTTAAAACAACTTCACTTTAAAACACTTAAATAAGGCTATAATTTTTAATTAAATTGCCGTAAACCTACCAAATATTTAGTTCACAAATATTTCCAAACCCCTTAAGGCAGCCGAAATTCAGTGTAAATGAAGTCAGCAAGCACCAAGGCCGACTAGGTACAAGAATTCCTTTATTCTAATTTATTTCTCTGTAAGATAATATGAAAACAAGTTGAGAGAGAAAGGAAAATTTAAATTACGCCCCGGCATACAATAAATTCCAGGGAAATAGAACGACAGGCGGAAATCAAATGAGAAACTTGTAGACAACGACGTCTTCAACTATGTCTGTGTGCTTTATGATATATTAGTGACGTCTTTTAGAGTCGTGTTTCCTAGTTTTATGAATATTTTCTTACTGTGCACAAGAATCGGCTTTATAAAACATGAAAGTAGGAACAAGTTACGTCCATATTGTAAATACCATAATTGTTAAAACAAGGACAGGATTTTAGTTTCAATTAACTAAGTTTTAATTTTTATGTTTAGCTAGTAGTTCTTCTTAACTTTGTGAGTTAGTACGTGCTATATTTTAATAATATAAGTGATTTGTGCCAAAAACTTTTAAAATGACTACGAGAGTTTATGGAATATTTTCCATTATATAGTATAGTGGCTGTCTCGTTGATCTAGTGGCTGCAGACCCGGAGGTCCTCGGTCGAATCCCAGATCGGGTTAATAAAAAGATTTTGGGTTTTTCTGTCGAAAATACTTAATAGCAGCTCGGAGTCTAGAAATTGGAAGTGTGTACACTCCTCGGAAAACACGTAAAGCCGTTGGTCTTGCGCCTGAACTCTTTCCAGTCGTTTCGGATTGCCATCCCATCGGTTTATGAGGGAATAGAGAGTGCACCTGTGTTTGAGCCCTCACTTGTGAACTATAAATATGTCCCGTGCAGTTGGCTCTCGGCAAGCTCTCTTGAGTGTGGCTGCCGTGGCCGAAATTGGTCTAGAGTTTATTATTATTATTGATATAGTATAAAATTGTAAAATATAATATTATATATAAACAGTTTTTATGTGGTTCCAAAGAAACGAAACATTTCAGTATAACATTAATAATATATTTTAGGGAACATAAATGTTACTACATTTCAAAACATGATTAAAAAAAAAGGGTTTCATCATTAAAACATGAAAATATATTTTTATTAAAAAATAAGTATCCGAAGAAGATAAATGACTACATAAATAAGCCTCGAAAGTAGCTTTCAACTTTCTCAACTCGCTGACTTTCTGACGGCCTAACTGCTTCTTACGGCTTTAACTGACGGCAAATTTGAGTTTCCCTGCGAAAAAAAAAGCCGTAGAAAAGTTGGCAACGACTCTAACAACTCACCGAGCCCTCGAAACAGTTTTTGTACAACAATCGCTTAACTAAGACCCCCTAACCCAAACTTGTGCCATGTTAGTTGACGAAGTCGTTTTATAGGGATTGGAAATTATTGATAGAACTTATGCAACGACGCTCTAGAACCGACCGTATCTCGGTTTATGAGGGACTTCGGGTTTAGGGGGACGGGGGATACGTTCCGAGGCGCTAAGCTTCGAGTGTCATATGACGATCAATTTAGGGTTACGAATGAAAATCGAGAGAACTGAAGCTATCCAGCAGTCATTTATTTTATAGGTTTGACTTTCGACGACAGATAATTTTTGAGAAATTTATATCCAGGCGAATTTATGTCTATGACGGGATAGTTAAATATAGTTTTGTTTGACTATGTTTTGCAAGTTTTTGTTTTATATTTGCATTCTATATTTATAGCATCAATTAGGTAATATTAGTGTAACTACGAAAATTCGCAACGAAAAAAGTCGGAGAAAATTTAAGAATATAGAAGATGATGTCTCTTAAGATAATAATTGCTATTGAGGTTGGTGGTTACTATAGAAGTATATCGAGATATTAAGCATTAGATAAATGTAAGTAAAAAATGGTAAATAAATTCAGTGTAAATTGAAAAATAAAATCATTTTCTATTTGTAACAAATGTTAAATATACTCCATCAAACTGTTGAAATCGATGTTCGTGGATTCGATATTTCTCCAACCCTTCTCTCATTCGCATGCAAATCGCCCTTTTTCTAAATTGCTTTATTAAACCGAAGCGTGTTCCCCAATAATTGAGCCCGTGTCTACAGCGCAAAACAACGATACGGTGAAAATTTACTGTTTTTATTAAGCGACTTTTAATTAATTTGGACGCCATGCCATGATTTAGGAAGCCTCCGCCTGTCTCAAATTGTCTAAACCTTTTTTAGTGTGCAGAAATTGAGCACTTTCAGTCTCTGTTGGTCGGTGCTATTATTATGAGTAAATTAGAATTAGAAAAATCAAAAAACTTAATATAGATAAATTCAAAAAATAATAGGTAAGTAATATAGTATTTCAATTTATTCTTGGTTTTTCACTTTTTGCATAAAACAAAACTTACCTTAGAAAAACATACGATTTATTACACAAATTTTGTCACTTCTTTGTTTTCTATTTATTCTAAGCGATATTTGACAGCAGTCAGCCGATGCGTGAAGCTGATCAAATGGAATGCTCCGGCTTGTGTCATCCCCCTCTTTCGTAATTTATCGCCACCCCTCAATTCGATTCCAAAAATGCCTCCTCTTTTGCTTATAAATTAATTATCGGATGATATATAAAATTGGACACATCGTTCTATTGAAAATTTCATTTTCGCAAAATTGAAAGTTGTTGCGTTTTCTAATCGTTGATTTGCGATGATTTAGTTTTTATTACTTGTTCTATTCTGATTAATCTATACTTATATCTGAATGTGCAATCACAGATAAAATTCCTACGATCTAATATATGTTGATATATATAATAACTTGTAATAATATATATATATATATATATATAATAACTTGGCCAAAATACTTAAATTTACAAATTATGAAAATTACTACGACTGTACTTTTGTTACTTTGTGAAGTTTTATTAAAAATATTTATTTATACACATAAAATTAAGACCTTGAATTACGCCGAGCATTTATATCAACTATAACTATGGTAACTTAGAGCTTACCATAGAAGGACTGTAAAATAAAAGTTATTTGATTGTATGCACTTCTATTATATTTAGCGCATAAATTAAAAATATACATTTCTAATTGTCTGTTGAGGAAGCAATAAATTTAAAAGAAATAACATTCTATTTATAACAGAAATTAAATAGGAAAAAATTTCTATTTGAAACATTAGACCGTCGAAATCGACTTTTGTGAATTCGATATGAAATTTAATTGAATATTTATTTCCTATGCTGTTTCATGTAATATTTTAATAAAACCATCGTGTAATCCGATACATATGTATATATGGTAATGTATTCATACTAAAATTAAGGATAGGAAACACATAAAATCCATTAATACTCCTTTGAAATTGGAAATGATAATGTAGAATAGGGCTTCCAGTTCAACATTATAATCAAAAATATATAATCTATTTATATAAATAATTATGATGCAAAATTTATTCATCTTGTATGAATGTAAATATTTTTGAATGATAGATAATTATTTTGTTCAGGGATTGACGAGGAATGGAATTAAAAATAAAAAGCTATTTATTTATACGCTGATGCTGCTCTAATAAAACAAGCTGCCATACATTTTAGAACAGAACTTATGTTTGTTTTCTGCAAGGTATATTTTTGATAGTTCGTTGGCCCTGGAAGAGATATTAAAATTGGAAAGGTCAAGGGATCGTTTTTACATACACATCCACTAGCCGTACTGTGCAGTGTGCAGTACTAATGGATCTGAGAAGCTTATGAAAGAAATATATATATATATATATATATAGCCCTCCCCGCACTCCACGTAAATAATTTTGGCAGTCAGTTGCACTGTCGTCAACCGTCTGAAACCAAGTACGTGAGACTCACGTCCAAGGTCACAGTCTTAATGATTTGCCCTATGTTTTAAAACCTGAGAGTCAGCAACCTGGCGGGCACCACTACCTTCTTGGCCCGGAGGACCACAGTAGTATAGAATTGTGGATATTTAAAGTGTCGACTTAGGGATTACTTTTGTGATAAACGCATCCATCAATACCTTTTGCAGTGCATTGACAAGCCGTATGCTAGTGACAAGCTAACCAAGCAACAAAACAATTTCAAAGAGGGGTCGACGTCAGGCAGACGTTCAGTCGTAAAAATCATATTTCTTGTATTGTTTAAAAAAATATTGCGGCGATGATAAGAATAATGTTTTTTTAAGGTCATTTTTTAGGATCGTTTGAAAGATTTTATTTTGTAATCATACAAATTATTTTTACATATTTTATTTTTATTAGTATCTGCTAGGCCAACCCTAGCTTGCTGGATATAAACAGTATGTAACCTGCCTACGTAGCTGTTGACACAGTTGGCCTATTGGTTTAGGATCTCAACGGCCAATGCCGCTATAAAATTTAAGTTTTATATCGGACCTTGTTAGAATATAAGCACTGTTAGATATCGACTGAGATGTTCATTATAACAATATGGGAAGGATAAATAATAAAACGAGACGTTTACAAGAAAACTGCGATGGTCAGACATTTTAACACAAAGAATTGAAAGATTATAAATATACATAAAAACTTACTTCAACTCTTTTTTGTTTTCGTAACTATGAAATTATATATATTTATAATCGTTAACCATATTATATTAAATTTTAATTAGACTATACAATTTTATTGCTTTTAATTCGTTTGAATAATCTGATTATTTTTTTTCATTAAAAAAATAATTATAATTATTTATAATAGAACACTTGAGTCTAAGCCAAAGATTGCGCGTCCACACTCAAGCAACCACCATTGAGTTTTCATTTATATTTATGGGCACTTCTTATGTTGGGCTCAATACAAATCAAAATATAAAATAGCTACTATACAAAACATGACCGCGTAGAATGGCAAATATTTTATTTTCATATCATACTGCATAAAAAAATACATTTAAAACTTTATAAACGCTCTGTGGATTAGTTATATCAAATTAATATTACTTATAAAAAATAAAATATGTGTTTTGTAATTTGTTTGGATTGTCCAGATGATTAATGTCACATATATTTATACATATATAGTTAAGATTATTGCTTATATGATTTGCATGCAATACGGACATTTACAATAACAACAACAACAATAATACTGGTGGTAGGACTTTGTACAAGCTCGTCTAGGTAGCCAACCACTTTTCACATACTCATCAGATATTCTACCGCAAAATAGCAGACTTGGTATTGTTGTGTTTCGGTTCGAAGGGTGAATGAGTCAGAGTAATTACAGACACAATGGAAATAACATCTTAGCTCCCTAGGTTGACGGCGGATTGGCGATTTAAGCGATGGTTAATATTTCTTACACTGCCAATGTTTGTAACCACTCACCATCACGTGGCCCTTATGCTCATCCTAAATACTATACAAATATCATTGTAAGTAAATCTCAACAATCATCTTCAGTCTTACAATAAATTTGATTAAACGTGTTTATCGAATTGAAAATAGGAGCTGTTCTTTTTTATCTAACACATGACTTTACAAGCTGACTGATCATGTATTATTCGTGAGACAAACTGCTTTGACAATCAATCACGCTTTAACAATTCAGCGTATTCAAAGACAACAATGTTTGGATTTTGTCAAACTAAGAGTGACAATACAAGTTGTATTAAAATGTTTTATAAAGACTTAAAGAAATCGAAATGGCGATCCTAGTGGTTAGAAATGGTGAGTCTTAACAGATGATTGCGGGTTCATGCATGGTTGATTTTTTATATTTATTTTGCCATAGCCCAATAGTAAAATATTTATTACTTTAAAATTTTACTTTATGTAAATTATATAAATTTATTAAACATTATTACAACTATCTAAAAATAAACTTATTATATTAATTGAAAAAAATAAAATTAAATAGTTGCTATGAATAGACTCGTAAATCCATCATAGTCCATTATAACCTAGACATGATATAATTAAATGATAGTAGTTTATTTCATTTAAAGATCCGTGAATATACAAACTGGGTGATACACGCTTGTTTACAGCCCGCGGCTCGATAGAGCTGAAAACAAACACACGAATTTTCGCCTTAAATCACATTTGTAATAAAAATCTTCGCTATCTAAGCATTCGTGCCTTCGATTTACACCTACACACAATGTGTAAGTAAAATGAATTCTATCTTAAGGCCATAAAGTTTCAAATTAAACTTTCAGGCTTAAATTTTGTTACAAAGTAATTAATAGGAACAAAGTTGAAACTCGAAGGATGTTCTAATGTGTAATCGTGATCGCGTCGAAGATTTCAAAATGTCTCATTCGAGACTTAAATGAATAAGATGTTGCTTACAAATTCGATTTATATCTTATTTGTATAATCTTAATTACGAAACAAATGATATGTACGTAAAGTTTTACATATTAGTACGAGTAAATTATCTTGTTACATATTAAGCTTAAGGGTTCGTAGTTTCTTGATTAATAGCTGTTTAATTTTGTTAAAATATTTTTATACTTCAATTGTTGCCTTACATTGACTAATAAATATAATATTATTAACTATAGGGTTATCGTGTTGTAACGAATTCAGACCTCACCGCGGAAATCGATCGTGAAATGTCAGAAAGTAATATGTTCCTTTCTATTTAAAAATATACTTAAAATATAAGGGTCAAGACTGATCTAATGAATTACTAAGGGTCGTGAAGATCAAACCGACTTTCCAGATCGCTTGACGGTACGTAAACTGTAATATAAAGCGGGTGTCTGTTTTATACGTATATTAAGTTATCCCATATTATATAAAGATTTGTTATATATCAGATTCACGTAGTTAGTTTTGTATAATAAATACCTAACATATGTACAAATAATAATAACGTCTATTATAAGTTTTAAAGTTTTATGAATGATTCGTAATGTATTTAAGAGATTTTATAATCATGAATACTGTATGAAGAAGAACCAGTAAGAAATTCAGCAGTCAGTTAGACAATTAAATTACATAGGTATATAATTATATACAATTATTAACGTAAATAAATCACAATACCTCGTTGTGTCAATGTTAAAATTTAAAAAAAAAACTTACTTTTCAAATTTTAAACGCCTAGAATATTGTCGTTTTATTTTATTCAATATATATGTATATAACATATGTACAAATAATAATAATTTAAATTAAAATAAATCATATTATAATATAGTAAATTTTAATTTACTGTCATACTAGGTTGGTGGCGCATTGGATGATGTAAGCGATGGTTAACATTTCTTACAATCCCAATGTCTATGAGCTTTGGTGACCACTTACCATCAGTAGCCCATATGCTCGCCGCTCGCCTTCCTATTCTATAAAAAAAAAGTAAAGCTAAGCCAGTTGTATACTGAAATTACAGTCAATAATTATGTGATGGTTGCAGTCGTTAGTAAGTCTTGAAAGATCTTTACGTTTTGCGATCCTCATGTGAGCTCGATTCTGTCTTCAGAAGTTATATTTTTCAGAAGGATGACTTACCATTAAAATCATTAATACTATTGTTACCGTTTGTATTAAATGTCAACTTTATTTAAAATGTATTTTTCACTAAACACTTTTTTTTGTTTTAGAAATATATTATTCAATCGTCTGAAAAAATGTCCTTATCGTTCTTTTTTTTTACACGCAGGTAAATCTTTAGAAATATACTCAAGCTCCTTGAGGCGAACCAGATTATGTAGAATTCTAACCCACTGAAACCCTTACCACATCTTCGGAGCGGCGAACCTCGGTGGATTTTTCCTTAGGTACGTTCTTGGCAGTCGTTCTCATCCCGTGCAATCGCAAATAAGCGAAAAATAACCTGATCAAATTTAAAATGACTCAATTATAATACGTATGTACTTAACATATCATATGCCGTATATGCATCGTAGTGATTAATTAAAAATGATATATAATTGCGCTCAGGTTAAAAATAAATACATTATATAATTATTTCTATCAGCTTCTACATTATTTAAAATTTAATATAATTATAATAAATTTAAAAAAATAGATTATTATAGTTTTCTGCAGATAAATGAAGTAGAAAAACTTTAAGCCTCATTTTAAATTTAAATAGATTGTAGCATAAACAGTAAAAATTGTCGAAATCGTAAAAATATAAAAGAACATTTTGAATGTAAGTATATACTTCTTTAAGCTGATTCGTGACATCTTAAGGGCGGGTGCGCTTCGATAGTCAAGAAGAAGATTTGCTCGGCTCCTTCATATAATATTCATTAAAAGCCGAACCTATCCACGTTAAGCTTGCATACTCGCCAGATAGGATCAACCACGATCTACAATCGTTGGATTTGCTATTTAACTCTCTACGTGGACATTGGACACACCTGTATAACAAGAAATAACTTCGTCTTCATACTAATTGATGGGACAATTGTTAATATCCACTTTAGGAATATCACATTCATGCAGGGTATAAGATATCACATTATTATGTAATTACAAATGGAAAGTTAAAATCACCATGATTCCAGAAGCCTAAACTTATTTTTTTTCACGCAGTGACAGCCTAAACTATTCTATCCTGTATTTAAACATTGACTCAATATTAAAAATTCTGCTATTTGACTTTTCAGAATTGATGTCTGTCAATTATTTGGTAGAACATACTCATATCTCCAAAATCGTACCTTTCGCTATTATGCACGTGAAAGCTTGTCATTTTTTCACAAACAAAATTAATTATAAGCATTTCTACATTGACCCATGATTTTCGACATATACTCTTAATTGTAATATTATATTTTGATTATACTTTATTTTAATTTTGTTGCCTCCTGCCTCGTTGGTCTTCTAATATCTAGTCGATTTTTTTTAATAGAATAGGAAGGCGGACAAGCATATGGGCCACCTGATGGTAAGTGGTCACCAAACGCCCTTAGACATTGGCATTGTAAGAAATGTCAACCATCGCTTATATATCCAATGCTGTTTTGCGGTATAATATCTGATGAGTGGGTGGTACCTACCCAGACGAGCTTGCACAAAGCCCTACCACCAGTTAAATCAATACAAAAAGTCAATACTAGTTTATAAGGCTTTTAATTCCAAGGTTCTTGTTAGAGGACCGGGCCAATAAAAGATATTGGGTATTGATAATTTTCAGTAGTAACCCGAAGCTTGGAAATTCAATGATACTATGCCGTGCCTCGTAAGCGATGGATACAAGGGCATCTGAATTCTTGTGACACAAAGTGTATCATTTTGGCGGTAGAATGATAAGTTAATTGATGGTATCCACCCAGCTGGCGAAGAAATTTTTTTATCCTCTTCTTATTCTTACTTGGTGGTAGGGCTCTGTGTAATCCCATCTGGATAGGTACCACCCACTCAGCAGATATTCCACCCCCAAACAGCAATACTTAGTATTGTTGTGTTTTGGCTTAAAGCGTGAGTGAACTTTTAAAATTATAGGCACAAAGGACAGAACATTTTATTTTGTAAAGTTGGTGGCGATTAATTTATGATGTAAACGTTGTTCACTAAAATAATTATATTATATAAGCTATTACAAAATAAAGAAATATACAAATTTTAGTGCTCTTCGGTTTAGAAATTCCAATGTGCTTAGTAATATTAAGAGGATAATAAAGCAAATGTGAATAAATCCCAGCAGTCTGACTACAGAGTCATTTTCAATATGTGGTTGAAGTCATAAGATACAGTATGTACTAGAAACTTTACTCTAATTTAAATAAATACCAAGAGAATAAATCTATCAATTCTATTGACCAACAAATCTATTTCATTTCTAGATCAAAGCATTTTATTGGCAGCTGAGAATTAATACAAAATAATGAATTACAGAAATGTTTTTTTAAAAATAGAACCCATCTGGTTATATTTTTACACCGGATTTTTAACGTTGGGTCACTTACAATGTATTGAACAATTATTTTGTAAAAAAACTCTTTAGACTTGAGCTATAAGCGGACGTCCGCCCGGAATATTAAGTCGCTATTCGGCCCAATAAGAAAAGCAAACAGGCTCTCTGTAAACCAGATTGCACTTTCGTGTTCGGCCTCCGTAATTTACGGCTCAGTCGAGATTGGTGCTTTTTATACCTTAGGCCTTGTCTTTAACCTGAACGAAAATGCTACTGTTGAATAAATCTTCACTCCAGTTTTTGGTGAAGCTATTTACGCTTAAGATGCTTCAGACTAAGATAATCCGACTCCTAATCTAAATCCAATGTCAGTTGAATGCCATTTGCATTTTTAGACGCAAAACTTGGTTGTTCAATATTGAAGTAATCTTAATGATAATTGTATGAGTATATTTTCCGTTTTTGTATATATTTTCCTTATTATGAGATCCTAGATCCTGGGTTTAGTAGCGCATTGATGGTATTTATTTAGTCCACAAAACTGACTAAAATTAAACAATCAACAATGACTTATAGTAATATATTTAACTGAAATACGTACAATTGAGTCTTCTCGATACTACATGCTTATGTGAGGGTTAAAAAATGCTAAAATTACTCAGGCACTTTATATTAAATTCATAAGCTATTTTTCTTTACAATATATTTTATATGTATATTCAGTTAAAGAAAAGTTTAAAGCTGAGAGACCACTTTTAATATGAGGAAGCTAAATTCATTGAGTCGTTTTCATTCGGAGATTCTTATTCTAACGATGTATGTATGTCATATCCGATTCGTACATATATTTCAATATCAATGAGTGGGGCCTTCCTTGAAATATTTTATAATTAAACTAAAATATTACAAATGCATAATTAAAAAAAAAGTTTCATAATCATATGAAGCAAACCCCTAGAGCGTCTAAAAAACCTAGCAAACGCGAGCAAAATTCTTCTTAGCAAGCGGAATGTAGATACGAAGACAGGGCAAACGAGCCGGAAAACCCATTTGTGACACCTCGATCATGTGGGACCTCCGACGACGCCCCCCAATAAAGCCAATATCAGATCATAACCGAGTAACCATTGAAGTTTGACCCCTCTAACAAAACGGAAATCTTCACTTTACCAGCGATTTAAGTCATATGTAGACGTCAGAAGGATCATTCCTATCTGGCTAAAGATTTCTCAACTTGACTCCAGGGAGTTTCCACGGCCAATGTGATGTTACTACGGTTGGAAGTCCGGGATTGGATCTAGCGCTTGTAATGAGCGAGGGAATAAATACCGACCGTAATATTATTGAATGGGATTAAGTTCAAAATCCGTAAACATATTTTCGTTCATCGTTGTATGATACGGAAAAATATAATGAAAACTCCATAATGCACTATGTATCCGACTAATCTTTTAAGCCAGAAAATTGATGAATTATACAATTTTAAATTTATATCAATAAGAGTATGTTATTTATAATAACGATAACTAAAAAAAGTCTATGTTTTTTTTAACATAAGACATAAAGCTGTCATAATTAATATATAGTATTGTATTTATTCCTTCTCTAAATTAATTAAATATTTATGTCCCTATATTTCACGCAATCCTTATTGGACATCAGTATCTGATATATTGAGTTACGACCAACAACCTGTTAAATCAGCTCCTACAACTTTTTACGTGCGTACTGCTTAGGAAGCGCTTTTATAGAGATGTTTTTAAAAAAACCCTCATCCAAATTTCGACGATTTATAAGCTAAACGAATCGTTTCTCGAATATAGTAATTAATATTACAAAATAAAATAAAAAAAAAAGTTCATTATTTTACCACGAAACGTGTATTTTATTACTACGTTTGTCATTCACATGCTATTCGGATGGCTGGCAAGTATTAATAACGTTAGTATAATAATATATTCGGGAATATGTTGTTATTAACAGTATTGCGTGATTCAGTCCATTTATTTCCGAAGCCCGCGGGGACATTTGCAGACGTTCCGCTTGATCGCCTATGAAATTAGTATCGAAACGAGGAAACTCACTCATTACATAAGTAATAAACCAAAGGTAATATATATTTCCTGATTAGATAAATTCAGTGAGCGGAAGTTATTATATTTCTTTTATTTGATAAAATAATATATCGGTCGTTAGTTTTTGTTTTCTCCACGTAATATTTTATTTAATATTCAAACGTGATTTTGCTGTTAGTATTGGAATGGTAAAATACGTTGTTTTTATGAAAAAGGTAGCCTAACGGATAAGTGGTCATCATGGCCCGTAGACATTGGCGCTGTAAAAATATTAATCATCCACGACCTTGGGAACTAATGTGTTATATCCCTTGTGCCTGTTATTACACTGGCTCACTCGCCCTTCAAACTGGAACACAACAATACTAAGTATTGCTTTAGAATTTGTTGTAAAATATGTGATGAGTGGGTGGTAACTACCCTGATGAACTTGCACAATACACAGTTAATAGTTACAATTTTAACCATTTTAAGCAGTTGATTAATACTTATCATTATTATATGAAATTAATTGTTTACTATATACATTTTTTTAATTCGCTAATCTAATAAACGTACAGTAGATAGTAATTATAATGAACAATTTGGTCTACGGTGACTATACTCAACAGAGACTAGCCAACTACGTATCAGATGTAATAGACCACAAATATGCAATACATATGTCTCTCAATCTCATACTTTGATGGGAAAATAATCTGACAAGGCTGAAGAGAGGTAAAGCACAGAACAAACGGCTTAACGTACTTTTTAAGGCACGTGAGTGAAATACTGGTAACTCCAGGCTGCTTTAGAAAATTTCTTGACATAAAAATTCAATGACTTTTAATGACTCAACTAGACTTGACTCAACTAGACCTTGGTTCACAAGGACCATATACTTTGTTTTGTTAAAAAGCTACCTTGTTGATAAATACTACCTAGTTAATACTGACTGCCTCGTTGGTCTAGTGGCTTGATATAAGGCCGCAGACCCGGAGGTCCTGGATTCAATTCCCAGGTCGGGCCAATAAAAAGTTATTGGGTTTTTCTGTCAGAAAAATTCTCAGTAGCAGCCCAGAGTATGGAAGTTGGAATTGTGTACACTCCCGTGCCTCGGAAAGCACGTAAAGTCGTTGGTCCTGCGCCTGAACTCTTTCCGGTCGTGTCGGATTGCCGTCCCATCGGATTATGAGAGTTAGGGAATAGAGAGTGCACCGGTGTTTGCGCACACACTTGTGCACTATAATATCTCCTGCGTAGTTGGCTGATCTCTCTTGAGACTGGCCGCCGTGGCCTAAATCGGTCTGGAGGACATTATTATTATTAAAAAGCTACCCAATAGACCAATGGCAGTTAACGTGATAATAAATAAATAGTAATACCTACAATACTTACTTTATTTTATATAATTGTAAATTGTACACGTCTTGTACAAATGCACAGATTTAGAAAAGGATTTAAACAAAAAGACTGAAAGATAAATTTAGTTCAACTTTAGAAATTCGAAGCAACACACGTTCGAAACTATTGAAAAAGAAAATAACTCAGGTGAAGGAAAAATTGGCGGCGAAGGGAAGACGGTTCGAAGTTAGAACAACTTTTAACCTACAACTATTTATTTATCGCGCCCGTGGGCTTTGGAGCTTGTGACTGAAGGAGTAATGCATTCACGAAGATCTTATTTCATGGTAGTAAAGGTTAAAATAACTTGAACGCTGACAACAATGTGTTTTAGGTGTAAAAGAGTTTCGACTCGCGCCTTCAACGAAAGTTAGGTGGAAACACAAATAAACATATTTCGCCAACTTTAGTTAGCGTCGTTAACGCTCTTTGATTCGTTATAAATATTCATCGTTTAATGAAACTCCCTTTCGGGACCCGTTTATAGGGCAAATAGTTAATTTGGTTATTAACTATGTTTGCCGTATATTATTCGCATATAAATTATTTATTTTTAGAAATGTATATATAGCATAAACTAAGTAGTAGTATATGTCACTGTTTCGTTTACAATGATTTGATTTATCGTGAAAGATGAGAATACAATAATATGCTCTCGACTGATCTGATTTAGTTTTTTAGGGTTTTTAATACGAAGTTAATAATGACAGGTCAAAACACTCCCAGAGTATTTTAGAGTTTATTGTTTAAAATAAAAGTGAAATTTAAACCATATTATAAAAGCAAACTGAAGTGGAATGTGACGACTTTGAAACGAACATGCGTAAAGCACGTAATGGGAAAACTTTAGCACTTTATTCTGCTCCACTTTTATTCAAGATGTATTTGAATTTTAAAAAGTTTAACTCATACGCTTCGCCAGATACCTTAAAATTTTCAAATAATTATTATAGATACTAGTGTGGCCTGGCCGTAGATATGTAAAATCAATATAGTATGACATCAATATGTGTACTTTTACAGAAGTGCTTTTGTATAATTCCTAAAATATATTATTAAATAATTATATTTTAAGGATTAAATTGAATGAAGATTAAGTCTTTAAAATCCAGTTTTAAATTTAAGGTTAGGTTAGGTTAGGCTTAAAATAAAAAAAGGGGTGCATGTCAGTCACCTCCACGTGGTGCACCCTGGGCAACGGGGTCGACCAGCAATCCGATGTTTTTCCGGAATGCTTGTCGATCGCGGCTGAGACTGACGCGGCGGAGGTGTCGCGGACCGCTACTGGGACTTCTCTGTTGCGCAGAGTGGACCAGCGAGTGGCTCCGTGGCAAGTAGGAGGACTCCGGGGTCCTTTCGGGCCGCCGGAGAGAGGAGGAGTTGGTCTCTGGAGTCCTTTCGGGCTGCCGGAGACAGGAGTGGAGGAGTAGAGGAGGAGGGAGAGGCGGGTTCGTCCAGTTTCGGTGTCGATGCCGGGCGGACAGACTTCGGTCACCGCCTTCTCAAACTCGTTTCCCCATCCAGGCGCCAGCCTGTGGTGGGACCGAGGGCCTTGCCTTCACCGGCCGGGCCGAGAGGAGAAAACCTCAATAAAAAACAACAGGTGGGTCGCTCACCCAAAGCGACGGCCGCAGGTGGGGTCGCGGTGGTGTGCTAACGCGTTCCCGTAACCCCGCCACCATGCGGTGAGAAGGAAACGAGGAGGTTTTAGTGGGTAGGACGATGGCCTTCTGCCCCGTGAGTCCCACATACCCGTCCCGGTCGTGTCCGGGCGGCAGGCGTAAATGCCTTTCCTCTTAAAAGGCTTAAAATAAAAATAAATGCAAAATATTTGTGCATAATGTAGAGAATAATAGAAAACCAAATTTGTCTACAAGCAAGTCTGTTTGTATCGTACTTTCAGCTGTGCGTTGATAGTTAGTCAGGTCATTGCCTTATATATAATAAAATAAATATAAGATAATAAATATTTATATATTTTCATAACATATTCGTGTGTGAAAATTCGATCAAGTTCTGTGGTTGCAACAGATTCAAACATGTTGAAAGTTGGTTTTCGCGACATGAATGTAAATTAGGTTGGCTTATTCCGATTACTTTTATTTTGTGTGTTCATATAAATTTTTCAATAATCATATAATATTTGATGAAGTTAAGATTCGAAGATTATTTTTAAAATTACGTCACTAATAAAATAATTACGTATTATGAGGTATTCATATTCTCTTATTTTTAATAACGTATGATAAGTTTTATGTTTTAATTGAAAAAGTGTATACTTAGACTTCCTACATAATTACCATATTGTTTTAAAATAAATTAACTTGTTTTTTACAAAAAAATTAACAGTTTTTCTTTCGTACTGAAAACTGGATTTTGTGTTAGTTTATTGAGAAATGTTTTCCTAGAAATCTCAGACGACAATATTTCTGACTAATATTTATAATTGTAATATTTAAAACACAGTCATATGTAAATTGTGGTCTTTCTCGTAGCAGACATTATAATTGCTTTTTTATATTTAGGTATTGATTTATTTCAAAGTTGAACTTATTTAGCATTTCAAGTCATTTATATACTCATGTTATGTTGCAATATTTATACAGATATATTCAGGGTCTTTATTATTGTATATAACAATAATGTTATTAATATTAGGGAAAGAAATGACAAAAAAATCATAGGATCGAAGTTGGTGATCATGATTATCAAATAAATCACCTATTCGTTTGAGCTGAAATTCCGAGTATATGACAGTACACTACAGTAGGTGTTGATGACAGTACAATCCAGTTTACTTCCAAGTAAAAATATTAAATATTGCAAAATTAAAAAGTAACCAATAAAAGAATTAAATTTATCATTATATCTTTGATAATTTCCTAACGTACCTAATTCTTTTAAAATCCCCGTTTTCCTTACATAAAACTTTGTTACTCCGATAATATGTAAGATCCTTTTAGAGGTAACTTCGGGGCGTCAACCGCCGTCGACGTGACCGCGTGTTGCGAACATCTGACTTCGCCAGGCACGTACCGAGTTATGACTATTATAGATTAATTCGTCTTGGTGGCTGTTTCCGTTTCGTAGAGCCGTCAAACAATGTTGGTTCCCTATGGAATCGTGTGGGTAGACATAATCTTCCTTATTGCTGTTGCTCACTTGAAATTTTAAGCATCTCACATATATATTTCTAGTAGGTTTGCCTGTAAAGTGCCTGGAATCTTGATGTATTCTCTAACAATGTTGATATAACATATCATATGAATAATTGCCGTTTTGTCACTTTAAAATAACAAATTTTCATTATGTCAAAATTTCTATATGGATAAGATAAGTATTTTTTGCGTAATTCCAGTAACTGAAAATGAAACAAAACTTACTTCTTTCAGGAAAACCTCTATAAAAAAATAACATCTATCTTATATAGGTATGATTCATGCCTGTTTCGTTAATAATAAAACGAGAAATATTTGTAAATTATTATTTTTGTTGTCATCGACTGAGTTCAACGAGAACGGTCACTGAGATTAATTCGTCTTAGCCGTCGTTTACAAAAAGCCCGCGTGACTTTATCGGCCTCCGTGCGTGATCCCACTTATATGGATTTTGCTGGTCGTTGCTCTTTTGTTTAAGGTATGGCTTTACGAACTAAATGTCTCAGATAAGGTCATCGCGCTTACTGGTGATTATTAGCTCAGTAAGCTATTTGATCATGGTTACTACCTCGTAGTTTAAAAACAAATGTTTATGTTATGGTTTTGTTTACAATATGTCAATTACGACAAATTAATTTAAAAAAATGTATAGCAAATCCGATAATATATGATCTGTATCATCACCGTGTGGAATAGTGACAAAAATTCTGGCAAGTTTCTTGCTGAGTCGTAATTCGGAATAACAGTATAAAAAATGTTCTAATTCTTAAGCACCAGTTAAGAGCAATAAAGATGGAGTGTTAAATCTATTAAAAATTGATCACACAAGATAAATAGTGCAGCAGTACTTAGTATTGTTGTGTTCCGGTTTGAAGGGTGAGTGCGCTAGTGTAATTATAGGCACAAGGGACATAACATCTCAATTTCCAAGGTTGGTGGCGCATTGGTGACATAAGCGATGGTTAACATTTCTTACAATGCCAATGTTCATAGGGCGTTGGTGACCACTTACCATCAGGTGGCCCATATGCTCGTTCGCCTTCCCGTCTATAAAAAAACCACATAAATATGAAGATGAAATTAATATAGCCGGCAGCTTTTCTAAATTAAGCCTAAAAATACTCAATAAAAAAACTCCTAAATTCAACTACTTACTAGTTCTAGACAATATTGTCATTTATCAAATAAATAAAATCAGTTTTGATTGATTTTTGAAGGAACAATTATAAAGTCCTGTAGAAAGGCATACACGAGAGACGATGCAAAGCGCATTGTACAGATTGGTCATGACCTTATTTCGCATCCTAGGGGCTCCCGTAGCTTCTGGCGTCCGACCAAGTCTGTGCAAAACAATTTCTGCCAACCTTCGTTGCCAGTGCTCAGAAATCCGGACAGATCGCTCGCTCACAGTCCGCAAGAGAAACCTGATCTCCTGGCTAAACTCTTTACCGATAACTCCGTCATCGATGATTGTAGTGCGCTGCCACCAACAATACCTTCATGTGGCCCCACGATGCCTGACATCAAAATCAGGTAACGTGATGTGCGTGCGGAGCTGCAATTACTTGATGTACGGAAAGTTAGCGGTCCCGATGGAATACCAGCCATAGTGCTGAAGAAGTGCGCAGCGGAGCTGTCTCCTGTGTTAACGCGCCTGTTCCAACTTTCTCTCTCTTCGGGATGTGTGCCGGAGGCTTGGAGAAGAGCTAATGTGCAAGCGGTTCCCAATAAAGGGGATCGATCTGACCCGGAAAATTATCGGCCAATAGCTGTCACCTCAGTACTTTGTAAGGTGATGGAACGGATTTTAAGCAACCAACTGATCCATTACCTAGAAGATCACTGTCTAATTAATGATCGTCAGTACGGGTTTAGACCAAAACGGTCCACAGGTGATTTTCTAGCGTATGTAACACACCTCTGGGGTGAAGCTATCGACAAGCATGGAGAATCGTTGGCTGTCAGCCTCGATATCTCCAAGGCTTTCGACAAGGTCTGGCACAGAAGTCTTCTCTCCAAGCTGCCGGCATATGGTCTGCCTGCTCAGCTATGCACCTGGATTGCCAGCTTCCTACACAAGCGTAGCCTTCGTGTTTTAGTTGATGGTTGCGCTTCACAATTCTATGTATCTATCTATCTAATTATATGTGCTATCTCCCACACTCTTTCTCTAGCATATCAATGATATGTTCGCTCTTGGGAACATACATTGCTATGCGGACGATAGTACAGTGCATGGTGGATACCACGGACGCGCAGTGGCTGGGCGAGCGGAAATTGAGGAGAGGCGGAAGGATCTTTTCATTGAACTTGATAGGACATTAGAGCTCATCGCCAAATGGGGCTCTGATAATCTTGTTCAGTTTAATGCCAAGAAAACACAGGTATGCGCTCTCACAGCGAAAAAGTCAGCATTTTCCCCTCTTCCCTCTCTCTGTGGTACTCCGCTGGTGATGCAAAGCAAAATCGCCATGCTGGGGATGGACGTTCGCTGCGACCTTAGTCCAAGGGATTACATCGAGGCTGTTATAATAATAATAATAATAAGTAATAATAATCTTTATTTGAAAATATAAGCATTACAGTATTTACACCAAGTCGCTTATATCTACACTAATTACTAAACATTTTTTAATTATTCATACTAATTTATCATAACATACTACAAGGATAAATAAAATAAAATTTAGTAAAACAAAAATAGAATTAAAATTTGTAAACAAAATAAGCTTAAATCTATTTAGGAACCACAAAATTAATTTTTAAAATTCTGAAATATATAAATTTGTTTGAACATAGTATAAAAGGGATCATAAAATATGTCTACATCTCGACAACGTACGAAGTCATTTAAAAGTTTAACAGCCCTAGCAGTGGGGCTGTTGCTAGCTTGGGGAGAATGCCACATAGGTGGATAGCAAAACAATCTATGTTGCCGTCTTCCAACACCACGCATATATTTGTCGGGAACATATAAATATATTGATTCGCGTACAGCAGTGCTATCCACCCTATGCACTAGAATTAAATAGTAAAATTTTATAAGTGCGGCTTCCCGTCTAAGCTGAAGTGAATCTAGACCAACCATACCTGACACAAACATTGAAGGATAGAGAAAAGGGTAATATCCATATTTACGTTTAAATAAATATCTACAGAATTTTCGTTGAATTTTTTCTAACATTATACTATACATTGCCTCAAGCGGACTCCAAACTATTGCATTATATTCTAATTTACTACGGACATAGGCATTATACAATTGTTCTATTACTTGGGTATTCTTAAATTGCGATGATATTCTAATAATGAAACCAAGGCATTTATTAGCATCTTTGCATGTTTTAAGTATATGGTCATGAAAATTTAGTTTTCTATCCATTATAACACCTAAATCCCTGATTTTGGGTACATGTTCCATTGGTGTGTCAGACAGATTATATATATTTTTAATAAGTTTACGAGATCGAGAAAAAGTGATAGTTTTACATTTTGAATTATTAAATGATAATTTGTTTCTTATAGTCCAGTCAACTACGGCATCGATATCACGTTGTAGCGCTACACAGTCTTTAGTCTCGGTTACAGATAGGTACAGTTTCAAATCATCAGCAAACATAAGGCATTTGGCATTAGAGATAACACTAGGTAAATCATTTATCATCATCAAAAATTGCATAGGACCCAAGGTACTACCTTGACTAACCCCTGATCGTGTATAATACTCTTCCGATTTATACCCGTCTAGCTTAACAAACTGTCTTCGATTTTTTAAATAGTGAGCCATCAATTCTAAGAGCGAAGTTGAAAATCCTAATAAAGCAAATTTGTTTAAAAGTACATCATTATCTACAAGATCGAAGGCTTTTTTGAAATCAAAGTAGGCGGCATCTACTTGACAACCAGACTTAACTTTAGTACTTATATAATCTACAAATTCTGTATGATTAGTCAATGTGGAGCGTCCAGGACGAAACCCATGCTGGCAATCACTCAATTGCCCCTTTATTTGTATATAAATGATGTTATTAAGAATCGATTCAAATATCTTTCCAAATACACAAAGAACAGCGATTGGTCTATAATTTGTTATATCCGTGGACGAGCCCGATTTTGGAATAGGTGTTACTCGGGACACTTTCCACTTGCTAGGGTATAAACATTGTTTAATTGAAAGATTAAATATATGAAGTAACGGCACTTCCAAAGCTGACAAGCAATCTTTTACTAGAAAGGGAGGTATGTTGTCAGGACCAAAAGCAGTTGAAGCTTTTAGTCGCCGTATTGCAAATCTGAGTTCAGCAACTGTCACTTTTTCGATGGTTACCGTAGATTGGCAACCAAAGCGATTAGCCTCTGCCTCGGCTATCTTTACGTCTAACAGAGGAGAAGAATCATGAAACACAGAACTGAAATATTTAGCAAATGAATCAATAGCTTTCTGCCCTTCTACAGCTTTATTCTTGTAAGTATATGTTTTTATCTGCTGCCTAGTTTTACGTTTTTCCTTTACAAATTGCCAAAAACTTGATGGTTCTATATATATATTGTTTTCAACCCTAGATATATAATTTTTAAATTCTATATTTATAAGATCCTTGACTTTAGTTCTATAGTATTTAAAAAGTTCCCTATTAAACTCCAAATCATAACACTTAAACTTTTTTAGATTAAAATATTTTAATTTTATATAATATATTATTTCTTTGGTATACCATTTTGGGTAATTATATTTATTACTTTTGACTATTGTTCTTGTAGGAACGTGTGTACTAATAACACTATTAAGTTTATTATATAGCATATCTACGGCTAAGTCTAAATTTAAATGATGTTTTTCAAGTAAGTCGGTCCAGTCAATATTAGCAATATCAACGTACAAGCTATGGAGATCTGCTTGCCGAAAGTTCCACTCCGTGATTAAATATTCTCCTGGTGTCGGAGACGTTGGATTTTGTTTTGTTCTAGGAAGTGTGAGCAATATCTCTAGGGGCGGGTGGTATGCATCCATGGGAACTAGATGTTCCGTATCGGATGATATTTTAATATTATTATGATCTAGAGTAGTTAGTACTAAATCTAAGATATATCCATATTTATTGCTAATATTATTACATTGTTGTAACTTACTATATTCCATAAAATTATTAAATTGAGATCTAACACTATTATTGCACGAATTTAAATTGAAATCACCAACTATCATAAATGGATATTCAGTATACATATTTATAGCATTTTCTATACATGTTAAAACATCAAGATATTGCTTACTGCTGTAACTGGGTGGTAAATATACTACACATATCATTAACTTAATATGTTTCCAGGTAATAATAGCAAACAATAATTCTTTATCATCAGTTAAGTTATCTACATTTGTAATTCTTTTTATATTATAACAATTTTTAGCTGCCAATAGAACCCCGCCCCACCCGACGTCGCCGGGCCGGTCTTTCCGTAGGACACAGTATTCAGGTGGAAAAAGTTCAGCGTCATTGACAGAGCTATTGAGGAAGGTTTCTGTAAGGATGACAATATCGCTAGTTATTGTTCTAATATTATTATAAAACATAGTAGTTTTCGTTCGGAGACCTCTTACATTTTGGTAATATAACAATATTTTCTTTGAACGTGTAATTTTAGTACAAATATTTTTAATCTTTTGTTTATTACCTTTCTGCGAGAAAAAGCAGAGGACTCGTATCCTCTATATCTGAAGTTTTAGGCCTCGGTAGTAAATACCCATAATACTTGTAATCAGCCAAAATTTTACATACTATATCATTGTAGACATGTTTTAATCCCGAATTAGTCAACTTCCCAGTTTTTAACGAGAACATATCAATAGCAACCGTGGCATTGGAATCATAGAAATATGCATAAGTGTTATTTCTAAGTTCTAAATATAAAAGATTATTAAATAATTCTATTTTGCAATTGTATATAGGGGCGCCACACACATACGTAGGTGTACATATAATTATGTTTGTATTCGAAACATATTGTATAGCTTCCCTTAAATACACAATCAAATCTGCATAATCAGTACAAGATGCCTCAAAATCTGTTTCTCCCAACATTATAATACAATAGTCTATCATACTATAATTACGTAATTTGTAGTCTAAGTTCTGAAGAAGAAGTTTTATGTTACAATTTGGTGATACATAACGAATATAATCAAATTAGTTGAATGTTGCATCAACAGTTTGTATTGTACCGCAAGCACTATTAGTTAAAATACATATTTTTGGTTTTCTGCCTTGTTCTTTATTATAATGTGATGCTTGAATGGTGTTTGGATGATTATTTCGTGCAGTGTCAGTTACTTGATCTTTACTTTTCACGGCTTCCGTCGTACTATGGTTGGAACAGTCAGTGTCACTTGAAGGGTAATATGTATTATTTAATAATAATTGATCGCTTCGGTTCTTAGATTCGCTAAGAGATGGCGTTACTTGAACTATTTCTCCAATGGATTTTGTTTTGCTCATAACTTTATTTTCAGTATCAGAATAATCTAACTTATGCTTTCTTATATGTGTAAGTTGCTGAATTTTCAATTCATAGTCACAAATTAACTTTACCTGCTTATTATTTTCGAGCAGTAGATTTTTAATCTCGTTTTCCGCGCTTAATAACTTTTCCTGAAGTGCAAACAATTTATTCCTCATACAGTTCATATCTTCAGTTACTTTTGAGCTAGAAGTAGTAATACTTCCATTTAGCGGACGGGATGGGG
The DNA here is from genome assembly GCF_905147045.1 of Nymphalis io. NCBI lineage: Eukaryota > Metazoa > Arthropoda > Insecta > Lepidoptera > Nymphalidae > Nymphalis > Nymphalis io. The sequence continues at coordinate 4,485,639 of NC_065901.1, read as the reverse complement.
TCGAGCTCATGATAGAGAAATTATTTTCATTTTCATCTGAGTCCACCTCCGTTAGGCTTTCAAAAGAGTTATCTGTTGGAATGTTGGTTATGCATTTTCGAATTGTTATATTGTTTCTTTCTGTCTCAGGAGTAATAGAACCTGATTTTGTCACAGGCGTACCGTGTTGTGTAACAAACTGATCCGTTTTTCTGGTTACTTTCTTGCTTAAGTACGACATCATTTTCGAATTTTTTTTATATGTATATATCGAAACAATAAAAAATAAGTATGTGTTTTATTTAATATTTTAAATCGTTTTTTCTAACAGAGACATCTATTTTTCAATAGCAGTAACTCAATTGTTATTCGATATATTAGTTGCTAATAATAGATTTATTCACCTTTAGATGGCGTTAGTGAGCAAAAATTTTGAATAAAAAACGGATTTCGTATGGTCTATTATTTGACATGAGGCTGCATTTAATATTTATTCCATTGTTTTTACATAAAACTAAGAAACACTTTGTTGTAACTGTTTTTAAATTATGTTTTAATTATTAGTCAAGCACTATACTCACTGGTTCAATTGAAATAGTCTTATATAAGGTGTTTGTAATCATAGATCTTTATTTTCGTTTTAACTCCACTAATACTGCACTAGTATGTTGTCCCACAATATCACTTATAGAATCTAAGTTTGTTATCACTTTTATACACAAACAACAACACTTAACGACATTTAAATATTTTTATGAATTAAAAAAAGATAGAATACGACATTAGACGGCAACCGTGGCGCCATAAAAACAGCTACACGGAAACTCGGAGTTCTGAACAAGGTGCGGCGTTTTATCACGCCACAACAACTGTGCCTGTTATATAAAACACAGGTACGGTCTTGCGTGGAATATTGCTCGCACCTTTGGGATGGCTCCGCTAAGTACCTACTGGAGGCCTTGGACCAGCTGCAGTGACACAAACACCCTTGAACCTTCACAATTGCGTCGAGAGATAGCAGCGCTGAGCGCTTTCTATCGACTGTATCACGGCGAGTGCTCTAAAGAATTATTCTCTCTAATTCCTGCTTCCTCCTTCCTTCATAAATATACGCAAGCTGGCTCTCGATGTCACCGTCTAACTGTGACATTAATTCCATCGCGTACAAAGAAATTTGGCAACTCCTTTCTTTGTCGCACTTCCAAAAAATGGAATTCCTTACCAGCTCACGTGTTCCCCTCCTCTTACAACCCGGGTTCCTTCAAACGAGGCGTGAAGAGGCATCTTGCGGCCGGCAAGGCGAAGGCGGCTAGTGCAGAACATTCTTTCCGTCTGTACTGGCCGTCGTCGCGTTTGGACTCTACTTCCACTTACCATCAGGTGGAGTAGAATCATTTGCCCTCTTGGCGAATATAAAAAAAATATATATAATAATTACAATTATCTGTTTCGTAATAAATACAGCTACATTAAGTTAATATATATTGTGGTCAAATAATAAGTCACTTTTTTTTCAAAAGTTTTGAATTTTTTTCTTTCTAGAGCTTTTATGGAGCTGAGGTGGCCTAGTGGTTAGAACGCGTAAATCTTAACCGTTGATCATGGGTTTAAAAATGGGCAACTACCACTGAATTTTCATGTGCTTAATTTGTGTTTATAATTCATCTCTAGCCTGACGATGAAGGAAAACATCGTGAGGAAACCTGCGTTTGTTTTTTCACTTTTTCACAAATTTCACTGAAATTTGCCACATGTGTCTTCCACTAACCCGCATTAGAGTAGCGTGGTGGAATAAACTCCAAGTTTTTTTTGTAAAAAAGGAGACGTGGCCTTAGTCCAGCAGTGGGACAAGCACAGGCTGTTACTATTTACTACTTCTAAGAGCTTTGATTGCTACTATGTTATTATTCAAAGTAGGTATACAAAAAATTCTGACTGTAGATTCGAATCAATAAGTATACATACAGTAGATTTCACTTGAAATTAAATGGAAGAAGACTCACAAGAACGTCGAGTTTCGAATTATTCAAACAAGCATTCTTATCTTATTTACTTGGGGTCAGTTTAATCTATTTTTGACACTGCATGAAAATTTTGTCTGCAGCAGCCTACTTGAAAATGCTTTTGCTGTTGTGTCGTTTATGGTTAATATTTAAATACACATTTGTTAGACAAGAGCTAGCTTAGTTGAATAATCATAAGAGCATTGAAGCTGATGATTAGAAAATTTACAAAAATGACGTCCGTAATACAGAAATATACCCAGTGATAAGATATTATATATGCGTATCTATCATGATACAGCCACGCATCAATTTTCTGTCGACAAACATCAATACTCTGTATTATTGGATTTATTAGAGTATAATTCAAAAAAGGGTGAGTCGATGTAATTAGAGGCACAATAACATATCATTTGCATCATAGGTTCAATGGTTGGTAGGACATTAATGGTTTTGGGAATGTTGATATTGCCACACCACTGTACCTATTACCCCACAAGATTATGTTTTATTTATTTATCAAGATTTTTTTTGAATACTTAATAAGCATAATTTAATTAAAATCATTTTGAAATCGGCGACACAGTCACACCACAGCCAGCTTCTAGATATATTATTGTCGCGAACGTAAGTATAAATTCATACAATTAAATTTGTATTGCTTGTATTAGAACGCTGTTCGAACGAACCGTACATGTAGCATCGTATTTTAGAGATGTAAGTTTATTTAGAACATTTACTTGAATATATTTAGGATATAAATGGAGAAGGAATTGTTTTCATCTTTTCTGTACATAATAATATTGTATTGTACCCTGTCAAAAATTACTAGTGATATGATAAAGTAAAATAATATTTGGTGACGAACACAAATTATTATAAATTTATTTTTAGTTTATTTGTAATCAAAATTAGATAGATAAAACGTTTGTATATTATTGAAGTAATTTCCATATTTTTTAGTTCAACCGCACCTTTACGAATCACACAAATCTAGGGAGTTCTCACGTATTACGTAAAATTGCTAGAATGATTTTTGTCTAGATCCTCGTTACCTAAGATTATGAACGTCAGTTATGTGTCTATTACAGCGACTGACAGTTCAGGAGAAATGTCAAGAAAGTGTTAAATTAACGCGAGATATTACAATCCATTTATGTACAAAATGTGTACCTGTTTCAAATTGTATTCTATTTTATTTTGTTACTTTCTACTGTTTCCGCTCATCGATTTGTCTCTTTCTGTCATCGCTAATCTGATATTCGAAAGAAGAAGACAAAGCTTTGTGTAACTATAGAACCAATAGACGGTGTTTATTGAAGGGTATTTGTGTTATTTCTTTTATAAAAAATTACTGATGAATCTTTTGTCACATCCTCGGTCGTTAACCTGTCAACGGTTGAGGAAACACAGTGTAAAGTTATTTTAACTTGAAGATATTTTTCTGTTTAATATTTACAATGGTGTAATTTAAAAGGAATTATAACCCAGTGTTCTTAAAAGTTAAATATTCTGAACACAGAAAATTAAATATACTTTAATAACATTAGTTTAAAAAATATATACTTTTTGATAACCAATTATTTAGATACATATCAACAACTTTCAGCTTAACAACTTGTGTATAATGTATATCCAATATATTTTTTCAGATGCAACTTTGAGTATTTACCATTAAGTATGCAATTGGTTTAATTAAAAAGATGTACATCAGGTTGCTTATTATTTATTTACATAGCTTCAGTTAATATATCAAAGTAAACATTCAAATAAACATAGAAGGGTAAACTTTGTAGTTTCAAAGGTCAGAATTAAGCTAATGTCAGGCGAGGGTAGGGCGGTATATCAGAGATGCAATTTAAACGCCCGCAGCGCCGCGTCCCGCCGCCGGCTAAATTCAACAAAGTGTCAAACAACGACCAACTTTCGCACCTGGACCACCCGGGCCTCTCGTCCGCTGCTTAGTCGTGGCACAAATTATAAGAGATAGAGGACCTATGTCAGTAAAAAATTGTCAACGGTTGAATAATATGTATACATAAAAAGGGATTCAAGAAGGTGGCGCGTCCCTACTGGCGAGTGGCAGATAACTGAGGTAGCATTGACAAACCTTGGAAGAGGACTATGTGTGGCAGTAGATTTATGAATGACTGGTGATTATTATGATGAATATATATGACTATATAATAATAAGAATATATAATAATATATCTGTCCAGTTTATAAAAATATCTACATTCATTTTACAAGCTTTAATTTCACTTAACTTATTAGTTATGCGTGTGTCAAATCGTGCGACAAGTGTGTGCAATTGATTAAGCTGAAATTTTTCACATACTTTTACCGGTGGTTACAATATAGTGTATTATGCTCATTTTAGTACATCGATTAAATAAAAGCTTATTTTAAATTTTTTCATATCGGTATGGATAACCATAGAGGAAATTATTGGTTAAAGGTTTGATTCTTTTTAGGTTTCGATGACTCAAATACATGTTAAATTATAGTTAAGAACATGTCTGTTGATTTAAGAAATTAGTTTTTATGTTTATAAGAAAAGCAATTTTGATACGCTAGTGTTTACAACACAGGCGTATCAAGACTCGTTTAAAAACGTCTCAGTACGGACTACCGGCAAAAAGTTGCGTCACACGGGCCTTGCTGCTCTCAGTAGACTTCAAGTTTTCGGAAATTTGGTTTTAAGATGTGCTCGGCGAAACTTTAAAAGCCGTTCGAATTTCTCAATTTTTTAAACGTTTCATATTTTTACAATTTCATTCCGTATCTCAAAAGTGGAGCGGACACTCGAAAACATTATTATAGATTTATTTAACGTAGAGTTTATATGTATATATTCTGAAAGGTAATTTATTGTTCGACTAATCAGTACCTAATTATAGGACTCAAGTATTTTCCACAATTAACTCTCATGTTTGGTATTGTTTACAGTACGAGAAAGTAACAGTAATTTATCAAAATCGTCTGAAGTGAACCGATGCCTACCCCTGTAATTACAAGGTTTTGAAGTGTAACGGCTATAGCTAAGCTCTAATTACGCGATACACAAAGCGTCACCTTAATTATGCTCAGCACTACCGGCGAGGTAAAGGTCTAATCCTAATAAATACATCGCGATATATAAGGTAGTATGATCGTGCCTAATGTCGTTTTGTGACATCAATCATAGCCTGCGTAATAAATAACAAGGATACTAGAAGAAAAATATGTTGTAGCGATCTGTCACAATGTGAAGTTGCAGAAATTTATGTATATCTCTTTTTTTTTATATGTTAATAACTTTACGTTATATAGTTTAGTTTTATATACTTAGTGTATATTTGATTCTGGTGTGTATGGTATATGTTTTTGAAGTTATTATCGTTGCACGAACGAGTGTACCTCTGTTAAATTTGTATTTAGTTACGAGAAAACGTCTTAGCAAACTTGTCTATCTGTTTCTGCTTGAGGGATCAAATACTTTGTTCTCTTTGGATATCTTCATAAGGTAATTATGAATTTGATGGAATGGTATATATAAAATCAAAATATCTATGTTTTTCGTAATTTAAAACAAGTATCATGATGTCAAGGTCATGATAATTTACTATTTATTTTATTATTTAAAAATAATATATAATTATATAATAATAAAAATGGTATATTTTTTTGACTAATTCTGATTGTGTGTACTAATTAAACATGACATTATGAACAATTTTGTATCATAAACAAAAATTATAGTAAATACAAAAAATATTTTATATTTTTTTTGTACACCAACATAATATATAAATATACTTAACAATTATGTAAGCAATTATAGTATATTATGAAATAGTATATTACCCATTATGTACCACATTGTGAAAAATCTGCTTCCATATTACATAATATTGTATGAAATACGTTTATACATCTAACATAAATCTTGCAAGGGATCAGATCGGGCTCATGTCATCAGAGATAGATGTTCGAATTGTTACATTCACCAACAAACAGAAGCTGCTACTTGAGAATAGTGGAATTATATATACAATTCAAACTTCAGGTTTTGGAGTTATTTGATAAAATTTATTACGATTTTGTTCAATATCAGACTATATTTATAACTAGCCAGCGCGTTTTCGCATGCGTAGACTTTAAACGAGATTATTATATGTTATCTATATTTGCCTATATTCCTTCGTATTTTATTTGCCTATATTTTTTCGTTTCTGTAATAAAATCTGAGTCTTTCATATTTTTAAGGTTATACATCTAAACTTGCTTACTTGCTGCTCGCCGTTACTTCGTTCGCATCTAATGCATGTCCTAAACAATTGCAGTGTTAAATTTCTTTACGTACACTGGTTGTCTTGTCTCTAGTTTTACATTGCATAAAAAGTTAATAACACAGGATTCGGTAGTTTGAAGGTGGCGTTATGATAACATGGTAGCGTACATATTTTCGAAGATCTTATATTTTATTAGTAGCTTACATTTAGTTCGCATAATTTAGTTTTTATCAAACTAAGTCATTTAGAATAGAAAATCCCTTAAACATCAAGTAACTTTGTAAAAAGTTTTTGCGTTCAGTTTAATTCTAGCTGTGACCATTATTTCATTCGCGAGCCCTTTGCCCTTCGAAACGCAAGTAAGTTTCATACTTGCTGTCCTTAGCTGGGAATTGTAGTAATTTTGTAAGATACAAGTGTACACTCTATTCCCTAACTCTCATAATCCGATGTGACGGCAATTCGACACGACCGGAAAGAGTTCAGGCAGCACGGGAGTATACACACTTTCAACTTCCAGACTCCGGGCTGCTACTGAGAATTTTCTGACAGATAAACCCAATTTATTGGCCTGACCTGGGAATTGAACCCAGGACCTCAGGGTCTGCGGCCTTACATCAAGCCACTAGACAGACGAGGCAGTCAATATTCATATATCATATACATAATATTACAGTTTTGAAAATCAAAATTTAATAGTTTGAAAATAATCTAACATACTTGATTTATATAAATAGACAACACTTTTTTTTTAAATATATAAGCTAGCGCTTGACTGTTATCACACCTGATGGAAAGTGATGATACAGTCTAAGATGGAGCGCGCTTGCCTAAAAAATGCCTATTCACTCTAGACTTGAAGGTACCCATAATGTAGGTGGTGGGAAAAACGGAGGTTGGGAGGGTATTCCAGATCTTAGCGGTGCGTATCAGAAACGAGGAAGCAAATCGTTTCGTACGTGTCTTAGATACATCAACTACGTACGGGTGCAGATCTTTACGATGCCTCGCAGTTCTATGGTAAAAAGGTGACGAAGGAACCAAATTAAATAGTTCCTGGGCACACACTCCGAAATATATTCTGTAGAAAACCGACAGACAGGCAACCTTACGACGGTGTTCCAAGGTCTGGAGTTTTGCGACCAGTGTCTGGTCGCCAATGAGCCTTCTAGCACGACGATCCACTGAATCCAAACTATGAAACAAAATACGATAATTATAGGGATATTTTACTTAATTATATATTCAAATATCTGGAACAATTTGATTACATTAATAATCAACATTATTGAATAAATTGTACAGGGACTGAGTTATATAAAATAATATTAATAAATTCGATAACAAAGTTAATTATCCAAAGTGTTGAAGATAATAAGACCGCCAGACTGACGCCCGCCGCCTTTATACTCTTTGAAGAACATGTTACGTAGTGAGCAGTCTGTATATAATAAAGCACTTGCAACTTACCGTGGCATACAAAACTTTACATTAATAATATAATGAAGTATATAGTGGTAGAATAAGCTCCAAACTTTCTCCTCAAAAGGGAGAGGAGGCCTTAGCCTAGCAGTGGGACATTAACAGGCTGTTACTGTTACTGAAGTATTTTTAATATGTTTAGCAACAAACATGTATTCCTAAAACAGGTGTTATTATTGAATAATATAAAAAGTACCATAGTTTAATTTTATTAAATACAAAATGACTTGGTCAAAGTGAAATCATCTCAAATGTGCCGTGGAGTACCGGCTTAGAATAGTACTCCCCCAATCTCATCCCGTGGGTGTCGTAAGAGGCGACTGAGGGACGGGGAAAAGGGGGGATGGGCAGCAGCGTCCCCCCTCCCATAAACATCTTACCCCCCCTACTGCGCTCGCCAACACGCCTGCCCAGCGCGGCGAGTATGGGCAAACCCCTCCATTAATGGCAGATGCGCCCAAAAAAAGGCCCCCAGTTATCGGCAAGGTAGCTAGGCCCGACCAAGGTAGCGGTCGCGGTATCGGCAGGGCAGGGGGTGCTAAGAATCACCGGTTCACGGCAGGCTACCGTATAAAGCGACTGAAAATGGCAACGTATAATGGACGCTCGATGAGGCTGGACCATCACCTCGCCGAATTAGAAGTAGAGTTAAGTCATATAAACTGGCATATACTGGGGTTATCTGAAGTCCGAAGACAGGGGGAGGACACGATAACTCTAGAGTCCGGTAACTTACTCTACTTCCGCGAAGGTGATAACCTCTCCCAGGGTGGTGTCGGTTTTCTAGTCAAAAAGGATCTCATTAGCAGCATTGTGGAAATCAGTAGTGTGTCGAACCGGGTAGCGTACCTTGTCCTAAAACTTTCCGACAGGTACTCCCTGAAGGTCGTACAGGTATATGCGCCAACTTCGACATACTCTGATGATGTGGTCGAAGCGATGTACGAGGACATCGCAAAGGCCCTCAACGACACCTCGAAGGCCCACTACAATGTTGTTATGGGAGACTTTAATGCTAAAGTGGGAGTACAAGATAGCGGTGAATCGAAAGTCGGACCTTACGGCTTGGGCTGCAGAAATCACAGGGGGCAAATGCTGGTAAACTTTCTCGAAGCGCAGGGGCTTTTTTTGATGAATTCTTTCTTTCAAAAGAAGCCTCAGAGGAGGTGGACCTGGCGAAGCCCCGATAACGTGACAAGGAACGAGATAGACTTTATCATTTCGAATAAAAGGCACATATTTAGAGATGTTTCAGTGATCAACAGGTTTAATACCGGAAGTGATCACCGCTTGGTTCGAGGCACTCTAAATATCAACTTAAAAGCCGAAAGATCGAGAATGATGAGGTCTACTCTCCGACCAACCATGCTCCAAGCTGCTCAAGGCTCCGAAAAGTTCCAAATGGAACTTCAAAATCAATTCACCGCGTTGGAAACCATAAGCAACATTGATGAGAGAACCGACACGCTGGTCAAAATACTGCAAAACACATCCCGCAAGTGTTTTCCGCCACAGAGAAGAGACAACGCACCAAAACTCTCTGCTGAGACACTCGAGCTCATGAGAAAACGACGAGAACTACCATCGTTTTTGTCAGATAAGGCCTTAAACCGAACAATAAAAACGCTGACGCGACGCGATCTCCGACGCTCCAATACCCGTGCCATCAAGGCTGCGATTGAGCAAAATCGGGGATCGAAAGTGTTCGCTCGCAAGTTTGGGAGGCCGCGTCTGACAAAACTTAAAACTGAAAATGGTGGGGTCGTTACCTCTAGGCCTGAGATTGTCGGAGAAGTAGAGAGGTTTTATGGGCAGTTGTTCTCTTCAAGATCGGATAAACCCGTGGGAATCAGTATTGATGACCAGCGCGCCCCTCTTATGCGCCATTACTCCGAGGAGCTCCCGGTCGTTGACCAAGGAGAGATTAGGGCGGCTCTAGAACAGCTTAAAAACAACAAAGCTCCGGGAGATGACGGAATCACAACAGAGTTGCTTAAGGCAGGCGGGACTCCGGTCCTGAAAGAGCTAGCAAGCCTCTTTAATTCCGTCATCCAACATGGCAAGACCCCGGAATCGTGGAGCGGGAGTGAGGTGGTACTGTTTTTCAAGAAAGGTGATAAAACCCTCTTGAAAAACTACAGACCAATCTCCCTCCTGAGTCACGTGTATAAGCTGTTCTCAAGAGTCGTCACGAACCGTCTCACCAGACGACTTGACGAGTTCCAGCCCCCAGAGCAAGCCGGCTTTCGATCAGGCTACAGCACCGTGGACCACATCCATACTGTTCGGCAGATTGTGCAGAAGACCGAAGAGTACAATCAGCCGCTGTGTATGGCATATGTGGACTACGAGAAAGCCTTTGACTCCATCGAAACCTGGGCAGTGCTCGACTCATTGCAGAGATGTCATATCGATTGGAGATATATCGAGGTACTGAGATGTCTGTACAACGCCGCTACAATGACTGTCCACATCCAGGACTGTAAGACGAAGGCGATCCAACTGCGCAGAGGGGTGAGACAGGGGGATGTAATATCCCCGAAACTGTTCACCAACGCGTTGGAAGACGTTTTCAAAACGCTGGATTGGACTAGGTATGGAGTCAATGTAAACGGCGAGTACATCTCACACCTTCGATTTGCTGACGATATCGTCATCATAGCAGAGTCGCTGGAACAACTCACCGAAATGCTGCGTAGCCTAGGCGAGTCTTCCCGGCGTGTCGGTCTCGGTATGAACTTGGACAAGACCAAGGTCATGTTCAATAGGCATGTCGTGCCGGGACCGATATACGTCGAGGGGAAACCTCTCGAAGTTGTAAGTGAATATACCTACCTAGGACAGATAATACAAGTCGGTAGGAACAACTTCGAGAAGGAAGCCGATCGAAGAATTCGCTTGGGATGGGCAGCATTTGGCAACCTTCGTCAAGTCCTCAAGTCGTCTATACCGCAATGTTTGAAGACGAAAGTCTTCAACCAATGCGTCTTACCTGCCATGACATACGGTGCCGAAACGTGGACACTAACTGCGGGACTAGTCCACAAATTCAAAGTCGCTCAGCGTGCTATGGAGCGAGCTATGCTCGGAGTATCTTTGAAGGATAAGATCAGAAAAGAGATTATCCGGAAAAGAACCGGAGTCACCGACATAGCTTGCAAAATCAGCAGGCTGAAGTGGCAGTGGGCTGGTCACGTATGTCGTAGGACCGATGGCCGTTGGAGCAGACGAGTCCTAGAGTGGAGACCGCGAATCGGCAAGCGCAGCGTAGGGCGCCCTCCAGCCAGGTGGACCGACGACCTTAAGAAGGTGGCGGGCACCAACTGGATGCGGAAGGCGGAGGACAGGGAGCTTTGGCGCACCTTGGGAGAGGCCTATGTTCAGCAGTGGACAACGATTGGCTGTTGATTGATTGATTGAAATACAAAATTATTTACAGAAAGCTAAAGCACTTTATAAATGGTTTAATAAATACTGGTTGAATTTATAATAATGATGCTGTATAACTTATATATTGGCTTAATTTTTTTTAACTTTTAAAATAATAATATCTAACATTATTCCCATACGGCCATCTGATCCCAAACTAAGCAGAGCTTGTAATATGGAAACCAGACAACTGATATACTACATATACTATTTAGTAAAGTGAGGTGTTTCACGTAATCATTAATAAAAAAAGTGTTAAAAATTGTGAATTAAAATTATAAATAACATCCATATAGTTTTGTGGTTCGGAGATCAGTGTAGATAATTATTTGTCTACCGTCATATATCACAATATAAATATCACAGTTATTGTACTCTGTAAACATCATAAGTGACAAAACAGTAAACAGTATTGCATATTTTCGCCGTCGTCTACTAGCTGACTTTTGGCGCATTGGTAACGGCTCTGGTACTGTATCCGAGAAGTTGATGGTTCAAACCCCGATATAAAACACATTTATTTTCACAATAATTTTTAAAAATAATTAATTCAAAAGATGGTTAATACATGTGAGATATGTAAAGTCAACATAGGAGTTGGGCAAAAACGTATTAAGTGCAATAGTTGTAACTATTTGTTTCATTCCGATTGCGTTCATTTTAACAGTGAACAGTGTTCAACTTGCAAAACAAGTTCTAAAAGAGTGCAAAGTGTGAGTAATAAGGATATCAACACTTCATCGCATAGTAACAAGTCGCCTATACCACAAGCTACGTCAAATAGTGAAGAAGATATGATATGACTTTAATAATTTAATATTAACAGAAATAAGAAACTTTCCCGCAGAAATAAATACGAGACTCAATGAACAAGATAATGAATTCAAAAAGCTACAATCTTGTGTTATGGAGATGAAAAATGATCTATTTGAATTACAAACAAGTCTTAGAAGTCGAACATCAGGGTCAAAGAATTGAAAAAATAGAACAGAAATTATGTGATTTAATGTTACAAAATGAAAACTTACAAAATGAAATAAATAAAAGGGACCAAAAAGATCGTATCAATAACTTAGAGATATGCGGTGTTACACAAACTCCTAATGAAAACCTAGCTATAGATACGGTATGTCTAATAGCGAAAACCACGGGAGTGTCGATTCTACCCAGTGACTTAGAATGTGTATATAGGATAAAAACCAGAAAAAATTTTTGGGGACCGAGTCACCCTCGTCCGTGGGAGAATACCCTTAATTTGTAACCCCACACGTGGTCCTTGGGTGGTGCAAATCAGGTGACAACCTAACTGGTGGTAGGCCTCAGCCGTGGTTAGTGACCACCCACCGGACAAAGCCGTATCGCCAAACAATGCTGTTGTGTTCCAGTACGATGTCCGGTGACACCATTCTGAGAGCCGGGTCAGAGCAGTTGCGTCCCTGCAAAAGCTCGAAAATAATACATACTGGAATCGCAACATCGCGAGACTAGTCATGGAGGGTAGCGAGATCCGAGGCACGGTGCACCGCTGGCCGACCGCAGATAGATGGAGGCCCAAGTAGTGAGCTAGCCACTCACAAAAGGCTGCCCCGCCAACTGTCGAAAAATCCCGGGATTGCGCCATCGTGCCGGTCGGCGATCGGATGAGAGGGCCCGATGGACATCCTTGGGAGGGCTCGGGCGTCCCCGCAGTCTCCAGCCTAGTCCCTTATCAGTGTGCGCGGTATTCCTTGTGTGTATCATCGTGTCTTAGCAGCATGGCGCCTCGTTCTACTTTCGACTCTTTACCTTTAAACTCTGCAGCAAATGGCCAAGAAACAAAAAAAGAGGAAAGTTTCACAGCGGTTGCACTCCCTCTCGCTTAAAGTGCACCTCAGCAACAATAGAGGGTTGCACTCTAATATCGTGCCAGTCCACTACCACCTTGAGACTGAGAAACCCCACCTCTTGTTACACCTCTCGAGCAGGCGTATGCGTTTACGTCCGGAATGACATCTGCTTTCGGCGTCTCCGGCGATTTGAAGACACCACATTTTCGGTACTTTGGGCTTTGGTGGACACGGGTATGGAAAAAATCCTATATGCCTGTGTCTACCGGTCGCACAGCGGGAATCAAGAGACAACAAGGCTCACAGAATAGCTCAGTGAGGCGGCTGATGCGGCTCAACGGTTGTACCCCATAGCCCAATTGGTGTTTCTGGGGGATTTTACTGACAACTGATCCGGACCGTTACTCAGTGGCGATCTCTTCACCGTTAGGTAAGTCCGACCACTGTCTGGTGAAATCTGTATCTGTCTACTCACCGCCCAACCCCAGTCCTACTGGAACTCGGCGTGTGTGGCGATACAACATACATTTACATACATTTCCTTGCATGCTATCCTTGGCAGCGTCAGTATTTCTCATCTGGTGATCCCTCGATTAGCGCGCAAAGTGTGACAGATTTGCTACGTCTGGCTATGGAATATTTTATTCCATTTTCAGACGTGCCACTCTCCACTAAAGCTCAACCTTGGTTCGGTCCTGAATGCGGACGCGCTGAAGCGTTGAAGCATCAAGCGTACCTGGCTTGGGTTGATGCTCGTAACCGCAAAGCGAGAGATGTACGCCAAAAAAAGAGAGCCTTTAATAAAGCCGCCAAGTCATGCAAGAAAGCTATGCAAAAGTCACGCTTAGATCACATTAGTCGAATAGAGAACAAACTGGCTTCGTACCCCTTGGGTAGCAAAGCGTATTGCTCCCTAACTAAAGCGGTTGAAGCGAACTTTTGTCGGCCCTCACTGCCTCCCCTTCAGAAGCCTGACGGGAAGCTTGCTCACACCGCTGAAGAGAAAGCAAATCTGTTTGCGTCTCTATTTGCGGAGTCTTCTCAACTTATATAAAGCACAAGTGAGGTAATGTATGGAGTACTGCTCTCACCTTTGGGATGGCTCTGCCAAGAACCACCTTCAGGCTCTAAATTTGATTGAGAGGCGTGCCAGAAGATTGATAGGAGACGACGCATTGGTCGAGTCTAGGCTCCAAAGTCTGGAACATCGACATGTGGTTGCATCACTTTCAGTCTTCTATCGGATATATTTCGGAGAATGTGCTCAGGAATTACATGAACTGATTCCTCCAGCCCATTTTTACTATCGAACGGCCAGGCAAACGCGACCAAAGCGCCTTAGGTACACAGTGCACCTGCATGTTATGAATATACGAAAAGAGCTGTGACGCATATTAGTTCGTTTTAAGTGCAAGGAAATAAAAGACAAAGTAATCAGTTCAGTAAAAAAATGGCAAAAGTCAAGTCAAAGGAGGCTGCTTACAACATCGGATATAGGAATAAACGGTTACATTACCCATAAAGTTTTCTTAAGAGATAATTTGACATTCGCAAATCGGCGTCGCCTTCGTACTGTAAAGGATAAGGCTCGCGAACGAAACTTTTCTTTTGTTTGGGTTAAAGATTGCAAAATTTTGGTGCGCAAATCAACAAAGTCAGTTGTTTTTCATATAAATTCCATACGCGACATTATTCGTTTTATATTATGACTATCTTTTATAATCTATGTTTATTGCGAATATACTATGATAGCAGAAATAAAAAAAATATTGTAATCTTTTTGGTACTTTTAGAGACAATTGCGAAATTGATATCGTTCAATTAAAATATAATGCATTAGGCATATATATATATATAAAATGTAAAAAAGTTACAAAGTTAAAATTATCTGTGCTGAATGCTCAATCACTAAATATAGGAAGAGATTTATTAGATAGAATTATCACACACTATAAAATATTTTGATTAACAAATCTACACGAGTCACGAATACATCTAGCTCTCTAATAGATGTTATCTGTTGTAATGATAGCTTAAATATAAGTTAAATTAATGTTCAATATAACGATGATTTGAGTGATCATGCTTTTATTACGGCAATTATACCTCTGGAAGTAAATAAACCAATTCCAAGAGTTATTCAGTACAGACCATTTAATAATTTTGATCTTGATACATACCAGTTCGCTTCTTCTATTACACCTTGGGATATGATATTACAGTATGACTATGTCGATGCTATGGTAGAGTGTTTTAATTTTTTAATTCTGGGCCTTTTCAACCATTAAAGCAATGATGATAGACAGAGATGAGGCTTGTAATATTGCTAAAAAAACGAACTCTGATCGTGATATAAATTCATACAAACAATCGAGAAACGCTGTAATTGAGGTAACTCAAAAAGAAAAATCTTTTTATTTCACAAATAAAATTAATAAATTCATTAATAATCCAAAAAAATGCACGGTGAACTTAAAAAGTTTTTAGGCACTCACAATAACATAATTCCAGGTTATCTATGTGATCCATATATAATAAATAAAGCATTCCTTGACACGGTACCTAGTGTTTCACATAACTATTGTATCATTATAAGTAAATATAACAAACCGATTTATTCTGGATGTGATTTTACAGAACTTTCCGCCGAGAACATCTTAAAAATAATTAATTCTATAGTCTCTAATGCCGTAGGTACTGATGATATTACTATCAAAATGGTAAAACTTACCCTCCCATTCTCGTTAGTTGCTATTACACATATAATAAATACTTCATTACGCACGGGATACTTCCCAACATCTTGGAAAACTACAATTATTAAACCTCTTCCGTAAAAGAAAAATGTAGACTCAGTGCCTGTTTTATCAAAGGTTTTGGAAAAGGCGGTAAATCAACAAATTGCTTCCTATTTTGAAAAACATTGCTTTATTCCGAAATGCCAATCCGGTTTTAGAAAGTCACACAGTTCCACTACAGCGTTATTACATATTGTTGGTGAAATTCTTTCTGCATCTAATAATAATATGGCTTCAATTTTAATACTATTAGACTACAGCAGAGCAGAGAGTCTCAATATAGATTTACTTCTTGCCAAATTGAAATTTTATGGTTGTTCTGATCTCATATGTAAGTGGTTTTCTAATTATTTCAAAGATAAATTACATATATATAGGCCTCTGCATCTTTGACAGACGATTTAAGCGGCATCGCGAAGGCACTTGCGTTCATGACTGAAAAGACCAAAGCGAGAGAGGATCCATCGGCCGCACTTCCGACAAGTGTATGCGCCCCAAGATTGGCGGGGGTTTGAAGCCCGCTCATGACGCCTAGTGCGTTTTTCTTTTAGTAATTTAAACCAGGCATTGTCATGCTTTGATTGACCTTCGTGAATAAGGCGTCGCCACTTGGCACGGTCCTCTGTCAGTTCCTCCCATCGATTGCTAGGGATGTTAAACGCAACCATATCACGCTTAGCGCAATCTTTGTAACGGAGCATAGGTCGCCCAACAGACCTCTTTGCATCCACAACCGCTCCCAGTAGTATTTGCCTTGGAAGACGAGTCTGCTCCATTCGATGCACGTGTCCCAGCCACCGTAACCGTTTTTTTTGAGAATGGCCATGATGCTAGGCAGCTATGACTCGCCTAGAACAGACTCGTTTGTCACGCGATCCTGCCATGTGATGCCCAGAATGTTCCGCAGACAGCGCAAGTGAAATGTGTTTAGTCGGCGTTCTTGTTTTGCGTACGTTGTCCACGTTTCTGCTCCATACAAGAGTGTGCTTAGGACACAGGATTGGTAAACAAGCATTTTCGTTTTTACCGTAAGGTGTCTGTTATCCCAAGCCCTTCTACAGAGCCTCCCGAACGTAGAGGCTGCTTTGCCGATGCGGAAGTCGATCTCTGCATCAAGCGAGAGATTGCTTGACAAATGCGACCCAAGATAGCAAAATTTGTAAAAGTGCGCCGTTAAGCAAGATGACTGGTTACTCTAAACATCCTTGCGCTAAAATAACGGTCTTCTTTCAGTTTATGGACATTGAAAAGAGGTCGCACGCTCTGGCAAATTTGTCCATTAGACTCTGGAGTTGAGCTTGGTCATGAGCAACGAAGGCAGCGTCGTCAGCGAAGAGGAGACTATCTACAAATAGGTCCTCCCTGTGGCGTTTGGACTTGAGCATTGAGATGTTGTACAGCCTACCATCGGTTCGCGTGTGTAAGTGGACGCCTTGCTGTTCATCTCCAAAAGCAACCTTCAGAAGCACCGAGAAGAATGTTCCGAACACGGTGGGGGCCAGTGCACAGCCTTGACGAACACCACGGCGTACTTTGAATGGCGTGGATGTGTTGCCATTGTGCAGGCGGTGACTTCCATATCTTCGTGGAACGATTGCACTATCATTAGGAGTTTTGGGGGCATCCAATTCTGACAAGAACCGAGCACAACCCCTCTCTGCTCACGGAGTCAAAAGCCTTGTTTAGGTCTACAAATGCAATGACTAGGGGGGTATGTTGCTCCCTACACTTTTGTTGTAGCTGTCTGAGTGAAAATATCATGTCGACAGTTGACCGTTGAGACCTAAAACCACATTGTGCCTCATGGTATACGCGGTCGGCGAGCCTTTGTAGTTTGCCTAAAATGACCCAAGCAAAGGCTTTACCGACGATGCTAAGAAGAGATATTCCGCGGTAACAGTTGCAGTCGCCACGATCGCCTTTGCCTTTATAAAGAGTGACAATTGTAGCATCTCGCATATCAACAAGCTTCAGTGCTTCTGGCTGAATATCCACTGGGCACGAGTAGAGCCCCTTGTAGTATTCTACCCATCTTGCCATCTGACGGGTGCTGTCTATTATAACAGAACCGTCAGTTTCCTTGAGAGGTGCCGTCTTTTTTGGAGAAGGTCCAAGAGCTCTTTTGATGCCCGCGTACACCCCGCCAATATCCGCCGCGTTTGCGCACGCTTGGATGCTTTGGCAAAGCTCTGTCCAATACGCATTTACAAAGAAACGCGTACTACGTACGTACGCGTAATACTTTTGCCTTCGTGAGATCTTCACAAGTTGAAACTTCTTCGCGGACGAGTTCCCCAAATGACTCCACTACTTCAATGTCACGAGTCTTGAAAGGATTTATCTTTTTTCGACCGAGTGGCTTGGAAGAATGGACTCTCCTAGGGACAAGTCGGACTTTAGTAGCAACGAGGCTCTGATCGGTGTCGCACTCGGCACCGTGAAACGCCGGCGTGTGGAGCGTTTCCCGTAGATCCCTATTTCTTGTAAGAGCAAGGTCTAATTGGTGCCAGTGTTTAGATCGAGGGTGCATTCACGAGACTTTCCGCATCATTTTGCCTTTAAAAAGGTGTTGGTAACACACAGCTGGTGCCTTGAGCAAAACTCCAACAATCGTTGTCCGTTGTCGTTAAGCTTGCCTATGCCGTGTGCACCGAGGCATTCAGGCCAGGCTGATGCCCTGACCGACTCGGGCATTAAAGAAAAAAAATTAAAAATTGATTGATTTAAATGTATATATAATTTATATTTATGTTTTTAAGATACAATACTCCAGACTTTCTGAATTTTTTTAGTTGCTTTTTTATTAAATACTATAAACAACCAAATTATTGAAGTGCCGGTATTTTATATATTTAATTGAACCATCTTAACATAAATAAATAAATAAAAACAAGCAAAGCGGAACTGACATCTAACTACTTATAATATAATCTTCTGGATGTCAAGACAGATCTCATAATATTGTGCGAGGAATAACCGAACACCACAAACATACCAGAAGCGTCATCCACACGAGGGAGTTTCAAAGTCCGCTCATTAAAGCACCTTTGTGCCGATCAGGAAACGAGCCAACTTCGAGTTTTTGTCTCGTAATGAAGTGCAGCTCAGAAATAATTAGAAGTGATTGCAATGAGTAATGACTTTTGAAGTTTTGAGGGTGTCTCATTAATGGTTTTTTAATAACGTGCAATCAATTATTTGAAAAATTATCTTCGACTAAATAGAGCGTACAAAGCACAGTAACTTGATTGTCTTGATAAATAGACAGTATGATGTGATTTAAAAAAACACATTTTTTTGTATCTAAAATATATCTATAAATAATATATTGCATACGTTTAATACATACATTAGAACTTTCTTCTTATATCACAATGTGATTTAATGAATAATGTGTTTCCCGTTTCGTGTGACATGTGAATCAAGTGTGCGCTGCATAAGAGCAGTGTATTGCAGAATTCCCAACAAGAAGAATATCTTCAAAAGAAATAGGACGGAATTGCAGGTCTCTACATTTTTGGATTACAGTCCACTGCCTTATTGCGGGTACAAATGCATATTATTAAAACGTACTTGTCGTATAATTTTTTGGTACAATATCTCTTGGTGCTCTTTGGCTCATTCATAAATATAATGTGCACTTGACCCCTTTAGCATTCATTTTTTTATAAGCCTTAACAACCCGCGTGGTGGTAGGAAACGAACTCATCAACAAAGCCATACCAAAGGAGGTTTGGCGTTAGCAAGTGGCCGTCTATTAATGTCGGGTTACAAATAAGTAGGTCATGTATAAGCGAATAATAATAATAAACGTAAAAAGCATATTCAGGCAAGCACCACTGAATTTTCATGTGCTTAATTTGTGTTGATAATTCATCTCGTGCTTGACGGCGAAGGAAATCATCGTGAGGAAACCTGTATGTGTCTAATTTCATTGAAATTTTGCCACATGTGTATTCTACCAACCCGCATTTGAGCAGCGTGGTGGAATAAGCTCCAAATCTTCTCCTCAAAAGGGAGAGGAGGCCTTAACCCAGTAGTGGGACATTAACAGGCTGTTACTGTAAAATAATTATAATTTTTTCCAAAAATCAATCTAAAATAGTCAATTTAAAAGAAGCAACAGTTCAGAAAATAAAGACAATATAAGTAAAACTAATAAGGTGATTAAGATTAAAAAAACATATTAAAGTAGACTTAGACAAGTGGGAACCAAACGAATCACAGTAGTCTGGTCGCAGCAGACATTGTTAACATCACGAAAGTTATCATTTTAGTCTAGTCCAATGCTGCTCGTATGATCACATTTCGTGATTTAATGATCTGAACTATAATAGACTACATAAGGGAAAATTGTAGTCTATAATATGTAGGACGTTTTGTTTGGATAAACTAAATTGGTCATTAAAACTTAGTACTTGCTAATCCAATGGCTTAATTTAACTTTAAACAGTAACAGTTCATGTGTATACATAATATAAATACCCTTTACTGAGAATTATTTATTTCGGCAATTGAATGATTACATATCTATACATATAATCTATATATAAATAGCTAAACAGTTTAGTATTTTTTTCCTCTGCTATCGAACCGATTTTAGTTTTTTTTTGTTGGCTAATAATTGGCGAGCTTAAGTGTTATCAATAAAATTTGAAATAAGAGTAGAAAAAATATGTTCAAAACAACCATGTATATGAATGTATATGAATATGTATGCTTGCCGTGTGGTGACGGCGACGAATATCACCACCCCATCTCATCCCGTGGGGGGCGTAGAAGTCGACCCGAGGGAATATACACCAGAGAACGGGCAGCAGCGTCTCTCTGAGTACTATGACTAACTTACTGCAACATATAACACGTGTACACTGCGGACCGACGAGAAGATCATCGAACTGGAGGAAGAATTCAGCAGGTTACACTGGGATATCGTCGGATTATCCGAAGACAGGGGGAGGATACGATGATCCTGAAATCCGGTAACCTTCTCTATTTCCGAGAGGGCGATCAACTGTCTCAAGGTAGTGTCGGGTTCATAGTCCACAAGTACCTCGTTAACAACGTTGTGAAAATCGAGAGCGTGTCGGCTAGGGTGGCGTACCTTATACTCAGAATCACCAAGCGGTATTCTTTGAAGGTCATACAGGTATACGCGCCGTCTTCGACACACTCCGACAAAGAGGTTGAAGTCATGTATGAGGATTTATCTAAAGCCATACATACCAACAAGACTCATTTCACTGTTGTAATGGGGGACTTTAACGCGAAGCTGGGCAAACGATTCGGTGATGAGTTAAAGGTGGGACCTCATGGAATTGGAGACCGCAACCCTCGGGGCCAGGTGTTGGCCGACTTTATGGAGAAGGAGGGACTCTTTATGATGAACTCCTTTTTCAAGAAGCCAGGTCAGCGTAAATGGACCTGGGTGAACCCTGATGGGAAAACCAAGAATGACGTCTCCGTGATCAATGCAGTCAAAACTGGGAGCGATCACAGACTCGTAAGAGGCTCGTTAAATATCAATGTTAAACTCCAGAGGTTCCGACTGATGAAGTCTACGCTCCGACCATCACCTCTTCAAATCCGAAATCCCGAAGCCTTTCAGCTCGAACTCCAAAACCGATTCGATTGCCTAGCAGACTGCGAGGAAGTGGACAAATACAACGAGAGGCTTGTGGAAACTGTCCGTACGGCTGGATCTAAGACCTTCAAGACCAGCCGTACAAAAGGAACCAAAAATATCTCTGCCTCTACCCTACGGCTTATGGAGGAAAGACGGAAAATGATTCTGACGTCCCCAGCTGATGCTGCCGGCTATCGGCTGATCAACAGACAGATTTCAAAGTCTCTAGCTCGCGACACTCGCCAATTTAATACAATGCGCATTAAAGAGGCCATCGAGCGGAACAAAGGCTCTAAAGTGTTCGCCAGAGATCTGTCTGTTGGTCAGAGTCAACTGACAAGGCTGAAAACTGAGGACGGCAGAATAGTCACGTCAAGATCTGAGCTGTTGGAAGAGCTTGAGAAGTTCTACGGTCAGCTGTACACGACAGCTCAATCACCTGTCAGTAGTCATGCTGCGGATCCCAGAGCAAGACTAACCCGACACTACACTTAAGATTTTCAGGACGTCAGTCTTTTCGAGATTAGAATGGCTCTCAGACAACTCAAAAACAACAAGGCACCTGGTGATGATGGTATTACAGCCGAGCTTCTGAAGGCGGGTGGTACACCGATCCTCAGGGCTCTTCAGAGGCTTTTTAACTCCGTCATTGCCAAAGGTCAAACGCCAAAAGCATGGCACAGAAGTGTGGTGGTAATTTTTTTTAAGAAGGGTGATAAAACCCTTCTGAAGAATTACAGGCCCATCTCACTGCTGAGTCATGTTTACAAGTTGTTTTCGAGAGTCATTACGAATCATCTCGAGCAAAGGCTTGACGACTTCCAGCCACCTGAACAAGCCGGATTCCGGAAAGGCTTTAGCACCATAGACCACATACATACGCTGCGGTAAGTTATATAGAAGACTGAGGAGTATAACCAGTCACTTTGCTTAGCGTTTGTGGACTATGAGAAAGCCTTTGATTCGATCGAAACCTGGGCCGTGCTGAATTCTCTTCAAAGGTGCCAAATTGATTATCGGTATATCAGGGTGTTAAAGTGCTTGTACGAGAACGCCACCATGTCGATCCGACTCCAGGATCGGAACTCAAAACCTATCCAACTGCAGAGAGGTGTAAGACAGGGAGACGTGATATCTCCGAAACTGTTTACCACTGCATTGGAAGATGTTTTCAAGCTTCTGGACTGGAACGGACTTGGCATCAATATCAACGGCGAGTACATCACTCATCTTCGATTTGCCGATGACATCGTAATTATGTTCGAGACCTTGGAAGACCTCGGCACTATGCTCGATGACCTCAGCAGGGTTTCCCAACAAGTGGGTCTAAAAATGAACATGGACAAGACGAAAATCATGTCGATCATCCATGTTGCACCCACTCAAGTCAAGGTTGGAAATTCTGCACTCGAAGTTGTAGACAACTATGTCTACCTAGGTCAGACCATCCAACTAGGTAGGTCCAACTTCGAGAAAGAGGTCAATCGTCGAATTCAACTCGGCTGGGCAGCGTTCGGGAAGCTACACGATATCTTCTCATCCCAAATACCGCAGTGTCTCAAGTCGAAAGTCTTCGACCAGTGTGTGTTGCCAGTGATGACTTATGGATCAGAGACGTGGTCGCTCACAATGGGCCTCATAAGAAGGCTCAAGGACACTCAAAGGGCAATGGAGAGGGCTATGCTCGGAGTTTCTCTGCGAGATCGAATCAGAAATGATGAAATCCGCAGGTGAACCAAAGTAACCGACATAGCCCGAAGAATTGCTAAATTGAAGTGGCAGTGGGCGGGGCACATTGCTCGCAGAACCGACGACCGCTGGGGCAGAAAGGTTCTCGAGTGGCGACCATGAATCGGAAGACGCAGCGTGGGCAGGCCCCCTACAAGGTGGACCGACGACTTAGAACGAGTCGCGGGAAGCCGTTGGATGCGGGCAGCGCAAGATCGGCCAACGTGGAAATCCTTGGGGGAGGCCTTTGTCCAGCTGTGGACGTCTTTCGGCTGGTGATGATGATGTATGCTTGCTTTAAATTTTCAATAATGTTTGTAATTGAATTTCGATAAACAGTACCCATTATAAATTGTGATTACATACAAAGATAAGTATGTGAAGAACGTTTTTATATAAAATATAATTTCGGCATACAGGCTTTTCAAGTCAGTACCGTGAACAGTGCTCATTAAGAGATACCGGGCAAAATAATAGCCTCGCCTGGTTCCGTATGTAAAACACGTTTTAATTGGCGCCTCAGTTTCTCAACGACAAAGTGGTTAAATAGTGAACGAACGAGTTGAGAGAACGTTAGAGGTTTCGCTTTTAGCTTTGTTCTATTTCATTCAGACTTACCTTGTCAGTGTGTTGCATACTGAATTTTACAAGCGACTTCATCGTGTATTCACATTTCATGTCAGTTATGATAATTTATTATGAATAAAGTCGATTTCATGGCTCAAATTGTTCGAGTGATATTTCTGATTAGTTCCACCGATTATATAGCCATTTTGTTTAACCATAATTTAGCAATACTTTGTATTGTTCTAATTTTAAGAATATTTGTAATATTTTATTATTATTATAATGGAAAAATTGCAAGAGCATCCTTTAAATTTTGGATTAACATCTATATGTTAATCTGCCTATGCAGATTTTGAATATTTAATTTGAATTGATTTAGAAAAACACAGTTTTTGTGTGTTTGCTATTTTTCATATTTATATAATTTCCACCTTAAATATTGGACCGGATTTTGATTGGATCTTGAAATGACATATAATATATTTCATAATATTAAACGATTGAACGGATTGAGACAAGATCAAACTGTTTGGATGTGTATGTGTGCGTGTGTAGCTATATAGTTACGACATCAATACTAATGAAGTCTTTTGAATAAAATGTTTTAATATGGCACAGTTTACATAAAACTATGTCAATTTTACTGGAATTATCTCTTATTCGCTAAAATAAAAACACCTTTACCATTCCTAGGGTCTTGAAGTGTATTGTACAAATTTTAACCATTGCCCTCTTGGGAATGTTTTGAAAACTGATCTTTATATAGAAACAAATATCAATATTTTTAATAATTCAATAACATCTCGTAGTTTCGGCTAGTTAGGATTTGTGTAACTTTGTGTTAGTAATATTATATAATTTTGACTGCCTTGTTGGTCTAGTAGCTTGATGTGAGGCCGCAGACCCGGAGGTCCTGGGTTCAATTCCCAGGTCGGGCCAATAAAAATTTATTGGGTTTTTTCTGTCAGAAAATTCTCAGTAGCTGCCCGGAGTCTGGAAGTTGGAAGTGTGTATAATCCCGTGCCTCGAAAAGCTCATTAAGCCGTTGGTCTTGCGCCTGAACTCGTTCCGCTCGTGTCGGATTGCCATCCCATCGGATTATGAGAGTTAGGGAATAGAGAGTTCACTTGTGTTTGCGCACACACTTATGCACTATAATATCTCCTGCGTAGTTTTCTAATCTCTCTTGAGATCGGCCACCGTGGCCGAAATTGGTTTATAGGACATTATTATTATTATTAGTAATAACCGTGTTCTTTTAAAGTGACAGAGTTTATGAGTCCAATTAACTGATAAGAGGAGTTAAATAAAATAACAGGTTATCTTTTATATTTTTAATATTGTACATACCATCGACTTTAGTGTGTGTTTTTTAACAGCATATATGTGAACATATTTTTATTTAAAAAATATATTTTCAATAATAGGATACTGGTGCCTTTTCCTTTAATAGAAACGCGGTTAGTACTACTAATACTACTAACATGCCATAATATCATTTGTGTTTTCCTTAATTCGGATCCAGGAGGTGTCAATAAAAAGAATGATTTCAGTTACGAGTGACAATATTCTTGCATCAAACGATATTTGTGCTAAGTCCTACACTTCTCATATTGCTTGTATATGTTACTTTTAAATCTAGACTTTTAAATTGAAGCTAACAGAACTGGCGAGCAGCACCGTGTGCAATATTACACAAACCATTTGGAGCCACTTTTGACCCCCTCATAATGCAAAAAATATTTCACATAAATATGTCAAATTTGGCTCATATATTGAAACTTGTGAGATAATTATGTGCTCCAAATTTCATAAACAGACCTTAAACGATTATTTAGATATTAACGTCCAAAAATCGTCATTTTTATCACTGACTAACCTATAGATCAAAACTCTAACCCAGTTCCAGATGTAAAGTACTAAAATTTGTTGTTTGAATTAAAAAACAAAGTAACGGTGGTAATAAATTCTAATCGTTATATATTCACGTGAAGACCTTAAATCCACATAAAAACCGGCTGTCATCAATTTTGATTATTGATTCTTACATTACAGGCACTATAAGTAATTGTTCCTAATCGAATCAATGAATTGAAAAATAAAAATTATAATAAAATCATCAAAATTTTCTATATAATTTCTGTACAAAAAGTAATGATATCCCATCAAAAACAAAAATGTGAAATGACAGCCAAGTTCAATATTATGATATATGCCTTGGTGGTTGACTTCAATGACAAAAGAAAAGAACGAAAACGAGAAAGATCTAAATGGATGCCAAGTTCAACAGTCTGTCCTGAAATTTATTTATATCAACATAAAATATCATTTCTATTTATAACTTAGGATAAAATATAAGTCACCCGGCAGTGACTCATTTCTAGACTATAACTAACTTCATTCAAATATATTTAACAAGGAGATTATCATGCTGATTTAGAGTTGTCGTACCAACCGACCTTCAAAATATTTGTATCAATACCACTTTACGGACTTTTGTCAAGTTTTTAACAATGAATTATAATTTCGATACCTTCCAATATACGAATGGGCCATCTGATGGTAAGTGGTCACCACCGCTCATAGACATTGTTCTTGAAATAAATGTTTACCATCGTTTACATCACTAATAAGCCACCAACCTTGAGAACTAAGATGTTATGTGTCTTGTGCCTGTAATTACACTGGCTCACTCACCCTTCAAACCGGAACACAACAATACCAAGTAATGCTGTTTTGCGGTAGATTATCTGATGAGTGGGTGGTACCTTTCCAGACGAGCTTGCACAAAGCCCTATCGCTAGTAAATATAAAATATATAAATCATGCCTACAAGACACATGTGTAATAATTATATGAACAAAATTTAATCCCATACGATACGTGATTAATTACGGGATTGTTTCGAATATTAACACCTCCGTGCCTCTCCTGTTCATCCCTTCGGCGATACTCTTTCATTAATTCAATTTAAAGTTATTGATTTTGTAGTGAGGAACGTCCTTATCAAGTTCTACTTATTCGTAAATCGTAGTAATCGTTGTTGGATACAGGAGTATTTCGACTCAAATACTTCCTTTAACATCTTTAGGTGCTAATTGTCCTTCAAATCTGTAGAACTTATAGCCAACATCTGAATTTATAAAGTTACAAACCTTTCTCATGTATGTTGAAGAAAGAGAGAAAATAAAATTGGTATGAAATAGATTTATTATTTAAGATATGCATCACCTAAGGACTAAAAGCTTTTATTTTAAATATAATATATAAAGTAGGTTCTCCAAAAATATTATGAAACTGAAACGAAGGAAAAAGTGAATGTATCAATGAATAAAACATTTTTATATTTTAACTATCTGTGAACGTATGAATATTATGTATTAAGCTAAAAACGAATGACATATAGTATTTTACAAATTCTGCTTCTAAAAGCAACATTATAAATTTAAAATAAAATATACATTTTATAACTACAAATTCTTAATAATTGAAACGTGTTGTTTCGGTAAGAACGTTGAATTTTATATTTCAAAAATATTTATTAAAAAAATATAATTAAATTAAAATTCTAAATCCATTAGAACTTTTGAGTGTGTCAATGATTAAATCACAAATTTGTATATAATAATAATATTAAAATAAAAACAAGTATTTTCATTGGTTACACTCTGTAAACATCTATCATAGGGTATCTTTTCAAAATGTATTCCCAAATCAAATGTTAATTAACTCGCAAGGAGGTTGACTAGAGCTTTTAAATTAAAACATATTAAATCCTGAATATGCAAACGTTCTTCATTTACAGAACAAAGTTATATCTCAAGGCCGCGAACATTTTGGTTTGAAAATATTTGCTTAGCTGAAATTTACTTTATATTCTCAATAATTATTAAGTTACATATTTACGTAAAAATAAAAAGATATAAACCATTTTGCTTTTATTTATATATCGCGCTAAACTGTTTGCTCAATTGCATGGGCTCTTGAAAAATACTAACCTCTTACATTAAATAGATCTTCTACATATTGTTATGTAACTAAATTAGAAGTACAGTATGTAGTAAGTACACTTAAGTAATTAAGTAGTCACGTTATTGTAATTGTTATTTATAAATAACAAAGATTGAACTCTTATTGTATACTAATATACTATACCTTAGTGAAAAAAAGCCTTTAAAGAGTGAATAAACTAAATCGTAGAGTGTCTAGATTACCCTTTGCGGCGATGCCATTTCATTATCTTCTTTTTCTTACCATTTCCTAGCTTTTTATACAAAGTAATTGTCACCTGACCTCTTTCTAGGATTTTATTACGTTGATTTTTTTTTATTGCGGCAAGAATAATATTACTAAGAAGTTATATTTTAATTCGCATCGATGTTTCTATTACTTAAGGAAAAATATACTTTTAAAACTTTAATTTTCTCACAATAAAAAGGTCTTTGTATACGTAAACGGCCTTTAATTTTGTTTACGTTGACAATAATTGTCGTTGCGAAATATATTATGAGTTATCATTTCGTATATTTTGTAGCTTTTAAATACCGCGCAACGATAATACAAACATATAAGCTTTATACATTTGTGATTTATATTGAATATTATTGCATTTATTATGTACTAGCAGAAACTGCGGTTTCGCTAACGTGCAATTCAATTTGTGACAAAACTTCTTCAAAATATGTTATTTTAACTAATAACTGTTTGAATTATAAATGATCATAAACATAAAAGTTATTTTGTTAAAAATATGTTGTTTTGTTTTCGGTTACTCGCAAATAACCATATTTATCTAAAAGGAGATAGTTATTTTAAAACCACAGTCAGACGCTTTATATATTTGTAAAAATTAGTAAATAATTGAAAATGAAATAAATGCTTCTAAACGTCTTTATACTAAGGCTTCGTCTTGTCATAAACAGAAGGTATAGAACTCGTTCCAACATACTATTCCAATGCTGGATGCCACCATCAACTTGCTGGTGGTAAGTGATTACGTTTGAATTCTTACGATTATAATGATGAGTCTTGATAACTCTTTAGTTTCGAATAAATGTCAAGTTATTTTGAAGTTCAAACGTAGAAGGTCGTTAGCTTAACAAAAGTTAAAATTTCAAGAACAAACGAAAGGAAGGTAATTTATTTTTTGTTGCGGTTCTCATTAATCATCCCTTTTTGCTTATAAAAGCCAATTAAACTAGAGTGGCTAACTCCATGTTTGTCTGTTATAATTTGCGGGCTTGGGGCCACTGATAACAACGTCTCATTTTTAATTAATTTTATATATTGACAAAGTTGTATCTTTTTAATATGTTATCTTAAAGATTTATGTTAATGTTAGGGAAACAGTTTTATAAGAAACATTTACTTTTTTTTTTTTTATATGCCCCGGGATGGCAAATGACTCTACTCCACCTGATGGTAAGTGGTAGTAGAGTCCACGCGACGACGGCCAGTACAGTCGGGAAGAATGTTCTGTACTAGCCGTCCCCGCCTTGCCGGCCCGCAAGATGATAAATTTGTTTTCATACGGCTATACAATTACTGCTTATATTTGGCTGGTTTTGATACCATTAAATAGAATATTTTAAAAACAGAAAAAAAGTGAAAACGGATTTCTGCCATTTTTCTATCCGCCAAAATTTAACGAGGATATTTATTACATTTTAAAGTTTAATTACAAAAAATTAAATAATGTGACCCGAACCGCGAAATAAAATTGTGACGTCTATGGACTGAACGACGTGCCAGTAAGAGTAGCACAAAATTGGTTCAAGTAAATTTGAACAAGGGACTTTTGATGTCAAAGATGTAGCTTGCTCTGGTCGATCTGTTACGGATTATCTCAATGGAATTTTTGAAAAGGTGGAGCAAGACCGGCATATTAGTCAAATACGACATATAATTAAAATAAATTGTACCATTTATAAAAAGTACATACATGCTTTTATTTGTTTAGTATATTTTGATCGACATAACAAAACAAAATAGCCTAAGCTTGAAACATTTTAATTTAACCCATGTAGAGCTGAACTACTCACCTCCTAGCTGAATAGCCAAATCAATTGGAAATTATTGTATTATTATTCAAACAAAAATCCTTACAATGTATTAAATAGATACTGAATCGACTTCCTAAATTTGTTTTCATACGGCTATACAAGTCAAACGAAATATAAGTTTTTATAGAGCTAAGCGCTATTGTATGAAATCCTTTTTTATTTATTCTAGAACTTACATTTATATACCTGCAAAATTTACAATGTTTGTACATATAGATGTAATGTTAAAAATATTAATGAAAAAAGCATGTTACTTAAAATAAGATTGTAATATATATAATAACAGAGCGTGGACATAGTATTTGTTGATTTTCAGGCAAGTAATTATTTAATATATTCATTTAATTGAATTTATTAACGTATGTATGCTATTTAATTGGTAAAGTTTACCTACTGTGCCTCCGTCGGTTTTTCTCAACGAAATCTATATCTCAAACAACGATTTGATAATGTCAACTCACGAATTGTTGGTAGGAAACGATTTTATTACCATGACATATCTGATATCTTTGCTATCTGCTGAGAGAATGTCATTTAAGATAATGGATAGTATTGTCGTTGTCATTTTGAGGCGGGCATCAGAAATTTAGAAAGTAACTTATCAGCTTTAAAAGACTACCCACATTTAGTACCTATTTAGTACCTTTGTTTAAATATTTGGTACCTAAAACATTAACACAAAAATTAAATTTTAAAATGGCCGCTCATTCTGACGTCATGATGATCAGCTATTTATAATTCCCGAACAGTCTCCGTATTGTGCAATTGTTTTACATAATCATTAAGTACCTATTTGATAACTAAACATACATTTAATTGGATCACTAACTCAACAAATAAAGATTTTATTAGCAAAAAAAAAGAATATCAATTATATTATTTATTCAATGAAAACCGTATTATTAGTGTTTTTTCTTTTCTGTTTGTCATGAAGCAAAATCGTGAGGTACATCCTACGTCACAATTTTGTATGGACCAATAGCTAGTATATAATAGTATTGATAGTAATTCCGATAAAATGCATCGTTCGCTAGGAATAGCTGACATAATTCTCTGTTTACACTTAAATAGGGAAATGAATTTCGAAAAGGTTTTGAATGGAATTAAATACCTAAGAGCGCGTGTTTTAAATAATGAATTTAAATGAAGAATAGGTTTCCTTTTTCTGGAAAATAATTGACATTTTCTACTTGTCCTTTTATAATAAAATAAGATAATTTTGGTTGTTATTTTTTTCAAGTCTCTTTTTTTAAATAAGTGTTTAATAATGAGATTGTTTTGAATATTATTGCCTCTACCCTCTTATTCATCCCCTCAGTGATAGATTTTCGGAAATCCAATTTTAAGTTATTGTCTTTGTAAGTGTCCTTGCCAAGTTTCAATTCTGTACAACTTACCCATTGTAACGGAAATAACTCGAATGCTCCTTAGAATTTAATATACGTTCAAATCTATTTTAAAACGGTAGTGCTTATTTATTTTTTTGACGTCAAACTATCTACTATACATGGAAATAGATTTTCGAATACTAACTAGCCTTTGATGGATGTCTATAAAGAATGTTCAGAAACACAAATTTCAAGTTTACAGATCTTACAAGAACATACAAGTTTTTATTTAAGTTTGGTTCCGAAACGTAATTTCGATTTCGGTTAAGGTCGTGATTGTACTCGCTTAATTTGGCACAAGTACGAGGGTGTTACACTCTAATATATAATTATTTAGATTTGTAAATAGATCCATATGCTTCGTTAGTGTGCACGAGGGCTAGCAGTTTTACGGGGTTATTGTTCAATAAATATTCTGGATCAAAAACTTCTTGTTGAGTACTGAATGAACAGTATTTTTTGATTGAATGGGTTTTCATTCGACCGTTTTCATTCATTCAGCAAAAACAACTCGATATTAAACTCTTATTTCAGATGATTAATTAATAATTCTCGACTTCGGGTAATATATATAAAAAGCATGTTTTTATAAAATTAATATAATTTAATACATGATTATTTATATATTTTTTTCTTATTTAGAGAATAGTCATGTGGAAGTTTTGTGATAACTATAAAATATGTTGGGATTGTTTATGATATCTGGCACAGCATCTTAATAAAACTCTAAATTACGAATAATACGAATTACCTCATAAAATGGGATAAAGGACAGTTACAGTAAAAAATTATTTAAAAAACTCTCGTCGCTAAATTTTAATTTACGCCTAAGAAAGCCGACTTATGATTGTCTAGTGAATAAATAACTTGTGACGTCATATATCTAACAGGTTTAAGCCCACACAACAAACCCACTATGTCGTAAAAGCATATGACGGATCGTTTAGATTTGCATTATGTCAAAATAATACAACAGATGTATTTATGCTATTGAATATAACTCATTATTACCTACGTATCTTGTTCATGCTTGTTTGGGACACTGTTGGCGGCAGCATAGCAGACGTGTAATTAGCGAGTGTATAAATAAGTTTTAAATCTGTAATATATCAGATTCCTCCTTTAAAGACGCCGGTAAACGCACCTTCTCAACTTTGCCGTATAATATACATTAAGCAACACTTGCAAACACTATTGGAAAATGTAACTATTTTTATCAGTGTTTTGTGTGTGTCCCAGCGTGTATGTCAGTGGGTGGTTCAGCATTAACTTAAGTCTATAATTATTCGTCACTACTAGAAATATGGCAAATACTTCCCATCATTGTTACAAAATTATTGTGTAATACCTTTTTTATTATAGTCTAATCTAACAATTTATGACTAAATATTTTGCGTCTATAAGATATTGAACACAATTTTTAACGATATTACCAATTAAGTATAATAGGTATACAAATAAATTATTTGTTACTATTGGGAACAGTACATGCTTATTTATTGATAACATGGTCCTTAAAATAATTAATTACTTAATTTTGCTTCACTTTCTTTCATTTTACTTAAATGTCAGTTATGGCGTTACATTACACACTTTTCCATCACATTTTTATCCACGTACTATGATATGTACTTGATATGCAAATACCGCAAAGTTCCATCGCGGGTTAATAACGATAAATATTTTCAATACGGATTTGATTTCGTCCCTAACGCGATAAAATATTCATTAGGCGACGGGTGATGTGACGGGACGCAAATTTGATATTTCACGCGCTGGCGTGCGACGCCGGGTATTGAACCTTAGATATGTCGAATACAAAACGAAGAAAATTACATAGGTAACGCTATAACTGTATAAAACTGTTCTTTTAATGTGTTATGAAAAAGTTCCTTATTATTTCATTATATCATTATATATCTATACTTTTGTTTATAAGTAATCCTTATGATAATATACTATTTATCTACAATTTCGCGTAAATACCGTAATTAATATTTTAAATGATGTAACATACAGGCCCAAGAGTTACGTACATTTTTATATTAGCATAGAAGTATAGAAGATACAGAATATTTATTCGAGGTAGTTTATACGGTTAAAAAGATTGACACTATAAATTAAAACTACTTAAAAATCGAATTAAAAAAAGACGAATATGGATTTTAATTATTTCTACTATACGCTTTGAACTATGATTTTAATGCTTACTTCATACTTACATAAGTAAGTTATGTATCACCAAATAAATAAAAACACGTTAATTCATGAGTGTGGCTTGTCCAAGTGATTTAAATTCAAAAGCAGCTAAGTTCAGGAAATGTACGCATTGTTCGGGCATTGTTAAAAGCCAAGGATTAAAGCTAGGCGGACGGAGATTAAGGAAGTTATTAAATAAGTTGAGAACGATCAAGTTGTACTGCAGCGCCCGCCCGAATGTGAGAATTTCAAACGATTTTAACTACAATTCGGTTAAAAAGTAACCTCGCTGCCTTCTCGACTATATAATCAACTAGCACATAAGTAAACTAATAAATATAAGCCCCTAATATCGTAAGGAAAAAGAAACCGAGATAATAATTTCTTGCGTCATTCAAAGGTAATCCAATGCATTTAGTTTAGATATTTTCAAGATTTTCAAGTAACCTAATATAAATATTTTCTAAATAAAAATATTTTCAAGACACACCGTTCTTGGAATATTAATTTACTGTAAGGCTTAGAATAATAACGTATGCTATATAATATAAAATATTCGCAAACCTAACGAATAA
Source organism: Nymphalis io (assembly GCF_905147045.1). Lineage (NCBI taxonomy): Eukaryota > Metazoa > Arthropoda > Insecta > Lepidoptera > Nymphalidae > Nymphalis > Nymphalis io. The sequence goes on along the minus strand of NC_065901.1, from coordinate 4,451,703 downwards.
TTTTTATATAATATTATATGGATAATTTTCTATGCAAATGAATAAAATATTCGCCCAATATCATGTTTGGTTAAGAAAACTTGAAGTCAGCCGTCTGATCGGTTGAAAAGTTTAGTGTTTATATATAAAGTATTATTTTTCATTCAATCTGTTTGTTACTTCTTGTTGACTAAGCTAAGCAATCGATTTTAATGAAATTTCGTACAAAGATAGCCAGAAAACCGACAAGGGGCATCGAAACATTATAGCTGTTCCAGCAAGATTGAGAAATATTTTCGTATTTGGTTTCTCTTTGCAATTAATGAATTTTAATTCCAATAAACATTTTTATTATTTGTCTGTCTCGCTTTAATTATTTCAACTAAACAATCAATGCATCATTGGAAAACGATCGAACGATCGTTTTGATAGATTTTTAATAATTGCATTTCATCATTGGAATCATTTAATGTGTGTGAACTTGTAATGTAAAATCTAAAATTAAGTGGTCATTTATGTAAGCATGTTGTCGTGTTAACTTCACAAGCTGTCTTCCGTACCATTTACAAGTTCGCTCACATTAATCAATCTACTTAGTTGACCAATTACATCCAATGAGCTGAGAGAGATTCGTATTCGCAATTTGATTTAAAATATTAGAGGTTTAGTTTTTCATTTAAATTTGGGCTGTTTTAATTATGCGCATGCTTATTAGATTTTATAATCGTTTGTTAGCAACCGACAGAAAGTAAATAAAATAAATGGAAAATTGGCTAGATTAATCAAAACAATTAAAACAACAGAAGTTATTTAGTCCACCATGATTCAAGGAATTTTTAAAAACACTAAAATTAAAATAAAGTCCCAATATAAAAAGGTTTAAGCTATTGTATTTCAGTATAATCATGAATATTATTAAATCTATGAACTATTCGCCATCTGCATCGGTGATAACAAGCCATTATGCTAAAATAAATAAGTGGTGTCTTGTCAGTCTTGTCAGGAAGTCTCTATTTATTTACGGGCTATAAAATTATTGGCTTACAAATTTTTTGGTAGTAATTTACCGATATATCGTAAGTCTTGTAAACGTAACGCCTGCGTAGTCAACAATTAATTAGGGTTTCTGCCTCTAAGTAGCAAAGTATTGTTTAAAGAATCTGTAAACCAGTGCAAATACATAAATAAGGAACATACCTAATATGTTATTATAATGCAATGATATATATTTTTATATCTTAAATGATTTTATTAATTTCTTTACATAATTTACTTAGAAACAAAATGTGGTACTTAAATTAATCAAATCCCTTATTGAGCGATGTTCTCGAAATAAGGTCCTTAAACACACATACATTAATTAAGTTAAGCGCTATTTTGTATTAAAAACATTATATGTCGCGAGAGAATTTTATTTAAGCCAGCATTTCGAGTGAGATATATTTAGTTTTTACTTAATGATATAACAAATCGTGCTGCCTTTTTTATTTAAAATAAGGAATAACCGAAGATTGTGAATATTTTTTCAATACAATGTGCATTAAAGAGGCCATCGAGCGGAACAAAGGCTCTAAAGTGTTCGTTGTAAAGTGAATAGATCTGTCTTTTGGTCAGAGTCAACTGACAAGGCTGAAAACTGAGGATGGCAGAATAGTCACGTCAAGATCTGAGCTGTTGGAAGAGGTTGAGAAGTTCTACGGTCAGCTGTACACGACAGCTCAATCACCTGTCAGTAGTCATGCTTCAGATCCTAAAGCAAGACTAACCCGACACTACACTGAAGATTTTCAGGACGTCAGTCTTTTCGAGATTAGAATGGCTCTCGAACAACTCAAAAACAACAAGGCACCTGGTGATGATGGTATTACAGCCGAGCTTCTGAAAGCGGGTGGTACACCGATCCTCAGGGATATTCAGAGGCTTCGTGATATCTCCGAAACTGTTTACCGCTGCATTGTAAGATGTTTTCAAGCTTCTGGACTGGAACGGACTTGGCATCAATATCAACGGCGAGTACATCACTCATCTTCGATTTGCCGATGACATTGTAATTATGGCTGAGACCTTGGAAGACCTCGGCACTATGCTCGATGACCTCAGCAGGGTTTCCCAACAAGTGGGTCTAAAATTGAACATGGACAAGACGAAAATCATGTCGAACATCCATGTTGCACCCACTCAAGTCAAGGTTGGAAATTCTGCACTCGAAGTTGTAGACAACTATGTCTACCTAGGTCAGACCATCCAACTAGGTAGGTCCAACTTCGAGAAAGAGGTCAATCGTCGAATTCAACTCGGATGGGCAGCGTTCGGGAAGCTACATGATATCTTCTCATCCCAAATACCGCAGTGTCTCAAGTCGAAAGTGTTCGACCAGTGTGTGTACCAGTGATGACTTATGGATCAGAGACATGATCGCTCACAATGGGCCTCATAAGAAGGCTCAAGGTCACTCAAAGAGCAATGGCTCGGAGTTTCTCTGAGAGATCGAATCAGAAATGATGAAATCCGCAGGCGAACCAAAGTAACCGACATAGCCCGAAGAATTGCTAAATTGAAGTGGCGCCTGCCACCTCTACAAGGTGGACCGACGACTTAGAACGAGTCGCGGGAAGCCGTTGGATGCGGGCAGCGCAAGATCGGCCAACGTGGAAATCCTTGGGGGAGGCCTTTGTCCAGCAGTGGACGTCTTTCGGCTGATATGATGATGATGATGATGATGATGATGATGATGATGATGATGATGATTTCAGGAAATATATGTGTTGAAGAAAGCCGGCAAGATAGTAACGAATGTCGCATTCCATATTTTCGTTATATCTCGGCTTGTTAATACATTTATTGGTATGTATATAAGTATGTATTATATATGTATATAATATATATGATGCATAATGCAATTATTTTATAAAAACTTTTACAAATTAGGTATTATTATTTAAATAAATAAAATTTTAAATAGCATCTCTCAAATTAAGTTTCGGTAAATAACTTATGAATAGTATGCGAATATAGATGCAAATTGCAAGAGTATTGAGCTAAGAGAAAACTTGAATCGCACTCGCAACTTATTCAATATAATAGTATAAATTTAATAGTTTATGCAGCGTAATATGGGAGTTTTTACTTCCTAAGTGTACTGTTTGAATACCATTGGTCTAAAATAGGAAACATGGCAATATTCAGATTGCCATAATCTACCATTACTGTAGAGAATTTGCCTTTCTAGTTTTTTTTACTTTGAAATATATCACAAAAATAAAAATTCTAATATTTGTTATTTATTTTATAATATATTTGTAGACTTGAATACTGTTGTATAATCTGGGCACCTTATTACAGGATACACGTTGACAGGATTGAGTTCAAAAGCGATTTCTGAAGCATATGTCGCTTAGATTTAAAACTAGTCAACATTCATATAGTGAGTGGCTTAAACATTTTGACAGAATAAGTCTTGAGGTTACTTTTATTTCTTACTTTTTTATACAATATTTTAAATAATAATATTGATATTTCCGAGTTATTGGCCACATTGATAATATTGGTATTCCCGAGTTATTGGAACATACAGGACGCAATTAGGAAAAAAATCACTTATACCGCTTATCAGATTTATACAATAGCATTTCAAAACTAGTAGCTGATTTGATATTTTCAATAATAGCCTGTCTCAGTTCAAACGCAACATTTTGAATTACCTAAATAGTCGCCCTCGTTGAACTATCTTGCGATCGACCCAATTTGACTTATTATTCACTAACTTGTATAGAATTATGACATATTTTTTTGTTCTCTAAAATTGTTTTTTGTTTTTCTTTTGTTCTCTAAATGTTTTTCTCTAAATTAATATGTTTATATAAATATTCAATCGCAAATTTAATAATAATTTCTAAATATGTTTAATAATTTTAATGATGTAACCGTATTTATATTTTTATGAAATTGTAATTGTTAACTTTTAACGTTAATTAATGACTATGTTTAATGTGATGCTCTTACAAATGATGTGGTTACCTATAATTAGTAGAACATTTCTCAAAAAACCTTTTCAACCTCTATTTAACTGTCTATCTAATGTATCTATTGTTGGTTGTCCAAAATAAAATAAATAAATAAAATAATATTTTATTTGAATATTTCAATTTCTTTAGCATTTTATAATAGTATCTATTGTAATATTATCGGACATTTTTATCATATCAAATATTTGTACTTTCTTACTTCTAATATTTTTTGAAGGTTTAAATTTCAAAGTGCAAATTGTGATTTTTATGTATCGAAAGCGATTAATATAATACTATTTGGTTTAAGAAATTTTAGTACTTTGTGACAAATGAATTAAAGCAATCATATATTTTTCAGTTATTAAATTATTATTGCAGCATGGACCTTGAAATAAACTTAAAGAAAAACCTTTATTATACATATAACAACTTGTCTTATTGCCTCCACTTGTGTTAGTAAGGCTGGTTAATTTTACGTCCAGAGGATTAGAATTGCAATTTAATGGCAAAATGATCACTCAGTGGTAGTGATTTTTACAATGCCTTATAGGCCGCTAAACAGCAATACATTAGCAATAGTATAACTGTTGCATTCCGGTTTGAAGGGCGAGTGAGCCAGTGTAACTAGAAGCACAAGGGACATAACATCTTCGTTCCCAAGGTTGGTGGCGCATTGGCGATGTAAAGAATGGTTAATATTTATTACATCGGCAATGTCTATAGGTAGTGGTGATCGCTTAACATCAGGTGGCCCATTTGCCCGTCTGCCAATATCATAAAAAAATTGCTTTCTTGCACCATTTGACGCGGTCATGGTTTGGACAGTAGCTATTTTTAATTTTGATTTGTATATACTTTGTAACTTTTATATAAAATATGTGATGACGCATACTTTAATCTAGATATTTTTGGAGAGGTTCAAATGTAACATAAAAAGTTGTTTCTTCTTTGTCATGTAGCGCGCGAATGCTTTGTTGAATGCTTTATATTTATATAAAGCATAATAAAGCAATGTAAATAAAATCAAAAAGCAAAATAATAAATTGACAGAAGCCATGAGATACTTAAAACGTTAAAACGTTTTAAGTATCTCATGGCTTCTGTCAATTTTAACACGTCAATGCAATGAAATTTGAATAAAAAAGTAAATCAATTTATAGACAATATACAAAAAGGCAAGGAGAACACTTCTGTGGAGATACAGTAATATAATAATAATAAAAAAAGAAAAAGTATGTATATTTAAGTGACAGAAATATTTATAAATGTAATAAAAGAATCGTAACTACATAATTAATAAAACAATGCATTTAATATACCCTATTAATATCCTGTCAATATATGCCTTTTGATTCTAAAATATTAATTATCACGTACGCTTCCTCATTGGAATCCGGCGAATGAAATAATATAATTAGCCTATTCAATCAGAACATTCAATACATAAATTAATGTTCGATCTCAATTTCAACTACATTTCAAATTCAATAGATATATACGTAGCTAGCAGCTGTTAAGTAGAGAGGGGTGTTTCTAAATCGGATTCATGATAATTCAGCTTTGGGCTTCTTAGATGGGGATTAAAACGTGGACTTCTTCAACACTGATAAAGTAAAAGTGGAAGTGGCATCTTCAAGACTTAATAAAACATGTGACTACAAAGAATAAGCCTCGAAAAAACATAATCCACATATAATTACAGTGTTTTATCTTGAATGTAGCTTTCGATAAACTCTGAGGCCAAATATATTTAAGCTTGTCTTACTTTAATTATTGTAAAAAATCAACATATGTGTAAAATAATGAGTATGACTATAAATGATGAGTATAAATAGATAACCATTTTTCTTTTTGAATCGACATTTATAGTTTTCATACTAGAAATAAACTGTTAGCAAATATCAATGATGAGAGCCGAGATGGCCTAGTGGTTAGAACGCGTGAATCTTAACCGATGATCGTGGGTTCAAACCCGGGCAAGCACCACTGAATTTTTATGTGCTTAATTTGTGTTTATTCATTCACTAATCTCGTGCTTAATGGTGAAGGAAAACATCGCGAGGAAACCTGCATGTATCTAATTTAACTGAAATTCTGCCACATGTGTATTCTACCAACTCGCATTGGAGCAGCGTGGTGGAATAAGCTCCAAACCTTCTCCTCAAAAAAGGAGAAGAGGCCTTAGCCCAGCAATAGAACATTCACAGGCTGATTTATTAATATCAATGTAGAACAAAATATCTTTGTATATTTCCAAATTAAATATATAAATTATCATTGATTATTATAAAAAAAATACAGATACTCTCTAGGACCAGACGGGCCGGATGGCGTGGTTGGTAGATACTTGCCTTACACGCCGAAAGTTGTGGGTTCGATTCCCAAGCTCTGCTTAGTTTGGGATCAGACGGCCGTGTAAATAATGTCCCAGGATATTATTATATTATATTATAGTCATATTTAATAATAATTCTTATAACATCTAATATTATATATAAATATTATTATTATAAATTTTATATTTTTTTTTAAAAATCGAGCAGTACACAAATGAATAAAGCAAGCAGGTATTAAAATATATATTTCAAATAAAATATATATATATTTATTTTAATAAAACAATTAAGATGTCATTTCCATAGCAGGACGGGCAATGGTCAGCGCAGTTATTAAATAACTTAGTGAGAAGTTTGGAGCGAGTCGCGACTTTCAACTTTATATTTATTTATTGCGATTTTATACAGCAGACCGCCCTAATGCCATATATTGCTTGCTTAAAATGATCGTAAAATACTTAAGAGGAGTTTATAGATATTGATTGATGGCGCAGTCGTACTGTTAGTGTGAGAATGGGTGTTTCTTAAAGCGTTAAATATTATATTGTGTAATCGAGTAGAAGGGTTGTTTATGTTTTTTTGTAATTAAAAGTATGTGAAGGGACTACGTATCTTAGGATTTCATGAAAAACATGAACCACTTACGTCATTACAAGATGTAAATCTTAGATTTTTTTGGTATCTGTGTGACAATACGGTCACCTATTATTATCTATATTTGGGTCTTTACCATCTTATCTTAAATACATTCAATATTGCTTGTTTATATTCGATCTATTTCTAAATAATACATTATTGAAATAGATGCATAAATATAATTATATTATCTACAAACCTGGAAACTGGCTGATATATTGGATATTGGATTACATAGAGTATTGTTTTAATTGTTAAGTAATTTTGAACTGATAGTGTAATAAAATACACTGATTATTTATTTGTCTAGCAAACCTTAATAAAATATATATAAAGATATTTGCTAAAGTTTTTATTATCCGAGATTCAACCTAAATGACATTATCTTGAACGCTGTCCGTCTCAATGCCGTCTCTCCGCAGTGAGCGATAAAATGCATCTTATTAAATTTGTCACATGAATATGGAGATTGCCACAGGTGCCGCTGGAGACAAAATTAAAGGTTCCAGGGAACTTTAAGGTTCCGTAGGTAGATTCAAAAAGTCTTTTGTTTCATATTAGCAAATTTTTGGCAGAATTTGCGATAATGCTTTATCTATTTCGAAGTAGAATCATAAAAGTAACAGTTTTAAGTTAAGAGGAGTAGCAACTTATTTTAGTTATGTGAATAATTCTTCGTAGACAAGTTGGATTTCGATATCCGTGTAAGGTGCTTTTCGCTAAACCTTCGTAAGTAATAAAATATATTTAATTTATTTGCAGGCGAGATGGCCCAGTGGTAAGAACGCGTGAATCTTAACCGATGAACATGGGTTCAAACCCGGGCAAGCACCTCTGAATTTACATGTGCTTAATTTCTGTTTATAATTCATCTCGTGCTTTTCGGTGAAGGAAAACATCGTGAGGAAACCTGCATGTGTCTAATTTCATCGAAATTCTGCCACATGTGTATTCTACCAACCCGCACTGGAGCAGCGTGGTGGAATAAGCTCCAAACCTTCTCCTCAAAAAAGGGAGAGGAGGCCTTAGCCCAGCAGTGGGACATTTACAGGCTGTTACTGTTACTGTTACTGTTATTTGCAGGAAATAAATAACATGTTAAAAGTTACTCAAACAATGGTAACATAAAATACTTCCACAAAAGTGGAATTAAGGCAAGAAGTGATAAACGTATTGTCGTGAACATATAAATTATGAAGAACCCTCTGTATAAAAAGGGCGAGTGAACCTTGACCGATTCATTGTCTTGTGGTAGGTTGCTTGAGTTTGCGCGTCTAGACTGACGGAGATTGATACGTTTGTATTGGGTTCATGCTGTGTCTGCACTCACGTTTTATTAATAGACCACGGGTCGTTTGCGACTCCGTTTAGCTTAAATTGCTAGGAGAGTACAATGTACCATATAAGAAGAAATGAAAAATAAAGAAAAATGCAGGATTTTACTATTTGCAATTAAAGAATGAAAATACATTTAAATCTTATGATAAAATATCATGAAGACAAAATGTACATGAATTATTATTTCGTAATAAATTAATCGCTTTTTATATTTCTTTACATCTTATAGAAGTAATTCTTTTTATTTGTTTTAATTATAAATATAACATATTTAGAGAACTGGCTGGTCTCACTTTAAACTTTACTTTGACGATCTATTTAAGTTCTACCATAAACTCCCAATTAATTTGTTTAATAACGTCTCAAAAATTAAGGCTCACCCAAGACATTACAAAAAAAAAAATCTAATTATATATTTGTACGTGACGTACGTATTCGTATCCGTCGTTATTATTAATTAATAATTTATTAATTTGTATAAAAACTTTGCTTATAAATAGCTTGCAAATAGTGATTTAAAATGGTAACTGTATATTATTATGTTATATTTAACGTGATATTAATTAAATAATAATTATATTGTGAGTGTGTGCGTGTGCGTACATATGTTCGTTCTTTCGTGTTTTTGTGTATTCATATTGTTCAGCGTTGCGTGTGTGCGTTATAAATAGACCAATATTGTCTTTAGTATAAAGTGAGAAGTTCCTAGCGTAGGCATAAACACTCGCACCTAGACGAGGTTTTATTTATTTTTTTACTATAACGCCATGCTCGCATGCAATATATGAAGTTAAAAATGTCTACATCATAGGCGTATTAAGCAGCTAAGCGACTCTGCTAGTAATCGTTATAAGCTAGGTAATAAAATTCCATCGCAGTAATCCCAGGTAGGGATTCCAGGTACGCGGCAATGCTCCAAGTTATTCAATTAGCCCCAACTTTACACATTCAACCGTTTTTGTAGGACTCGACTTTATGAGTCAATTTATTAAAGCTTTACTTTATTTACTTCTGTTTATGATTTTTACTTTAAAATAAATAAAATTGAGCAGTAATGTTCCAGTAGTTAGAAGATGAGAATCTTAACCAATTTTGTTTTCAAATCTATGGTAAGCACCACTGAATTCGCACGTGCTTAATGTTTGTTCAAAATGCATCTCGTGCTCGGCGGTGAAGGAAAACATCGTGACCTGCATGTGGCGAACCAAAATCTGCCACGGGTATCAATCAACCCGGGTACTGGAGAAACGTGGTGCAGATAGCTCAAAATTATCTGCTTACTATATATAGAGAGATTCCTTAGGCCTGCAAATAAATAAATTAAAGAAAGTAAGTTAAAATGAGGCTTAAAAAATGATGATAACCAGGGGTCTTTTTAGGGGATTGAACTCAGATTTTTGGTACAATAATTTAGATTACAGTTTTAAAAGCAACTGAAGAGCATGACCAACCGATACATAGATACTACAAGAATAACTTGAACCCATTGGTAATTCTTTCGACTACAGATCATCGCGAGAGACATGTCGTTTTCGAACCTCTGGAACAGCGGCTCTTCGATTTTAAAATAACAGTTTTAAAATTAAAACAAAATTGTGAACAATCGACTCGTACATAATATTATTTCGTTAAGTATTTACAATGGAAACTTGTTCCTCTAATAACAATATAATGGACTTTTGTGTTTCATTGCAAGTTTTAATTGGCGTAGCTCAGAGACAACAACAGCACGCCGAAACATTGTGTTCACTCTCGGGATTTTAAACTACAGTTTTTCAACTTTATCCTAGATTTTGTTGACCGCTAATTTAGTTTTTAGATTGATTCTAATAGAAAAGCAAAATGTTTTATTTTTTTATTGATGCAAAGTAACGTCTGCTTCGTGCAGTTGTTTGTAATGAACATGACAGTTTTCAATTATCAACAACATTAAAATGTTGTATTTTGTTTTGTTATAAAATTTGAACATCAACAAACTTGGTAATCTGATAAAACCTGACTTGACAGTGTTACATTTTCACATTTCAAAATTCAGAGCAAAGATTTGATTAAATTAGTCAGCCAAATTTTTTTAATACACGTACGTTAAAATATAACGTGAACCTTTGAGTACAAAGAGATTTGCTGTGAAGTGAGACATGATATCACGACTAACATGTCTAGTATTTCCCAGGGATTTCTTATTGGAGCTGTGCCGAGTACTTCGGGATAACTACTGATAGCTAGCTACTCTATATCAACGATTGCTATGTGGCCATACACTAAGCGATACTAAAAAATCCGAATGCCTTTCCTCAAAGAAATGAAATTCTACTATTAATAGTAAAGTAGTAACTCTTCTTCCTAATATTATCAAATACAAGTTACATATATTATAGTATTAAGTGAAAATGTATAAACTGTCTGTTTATGTATGGATTTCACTGCTTATAGATTTGTGCAACGGTCTGGACGGACTCATCAATTATTCTTCCACGAAAGATTAATGTATAAATGTCAATGTAAAATTTGCTTAGATGGCACAAAAAAGCTACAGTTGATTAACCTATCAATAGTGGAAGTGTAGCTTATAACTCTTGCAGTACAAATGTATGTGTGTAGCTTGCTGTACTTACCGTTGTGTGCTGTACTTACCTCCAGTTGGTCAGTTTGTTAATGTGCTTTTATATAAAAAAACTGAATATAAAAATGTAGTAACGAAGTTACAGATATACTACTAACAGGGTTACATGCTTACTTAAGAAATAATGATTAATTAGTTATAAAGTTGATATGCCGCGAATTCTATAGCCCTAAATAAAGACAGGTCAGAGTCAATCGGACATACGACAGAGGTGGCTCTGCGCTCTTATCTACCGCTGCTTCCTTACGACCTATTCACACCTGTATATTGTAACATATGTTCATTCTAATATATATTCTAGAAAAGTTTTTAAGATTATTAAAAAAAGAATATGCATTGAATTGAATACTAATACGGAATTCGTTTAATTTATTGTTTTGAATATATAGTAATGTTTAAAAATACGATGGTATTTTTCAAATATTTCAGTTCTTTTTTTTTAAATTTAAATAATTTCTCAAAATAAAACTTGTAATAATTAATCGAGTACACATATAATGCTTATGTTTTACATGAGATTTTGTTTGGTATGTATTTCATAACAATATAACGTCCACAACAATGCGTTAAGAAACCCTGAAATCTGAAGTGTTACGTCCTTTGTGCCTGTAACAGCATACTTACTCTTCAACCAGAAAATAGATTGCTATGTCTTGATTTTGATTGTTTTTTTTTTTAATTCTCTGACGGTATGTAATATCTGATTCGGTTGTAATGAATGTGAAATATATATATTCATACAAATCAATTTGTGTAACACTTTAATCAATTTGGTCCAACAATGTTTGTAATAGTAAATTATGATATTTTCTAAATTAGAAGTAAGTTAAAAGCGATTTTCTAGATTTGTGTATACGTACTTTGTTAAATACACAAAGACAATATACATAATCATTTAACTGCCATGTTAATATAGTACCTAGCCCATAATGCTGTAAAACTCGAGGTCCTTTGTCGGGCCATTACATATATATCGGTATTCAACTTTCCTTTCAAAAAATCATATTAACCGTCGGAAGTTCAAAAGTTGGTGTTTGCACTTTCATACCTCGGAAAGCACGTAGAGCCATCATCTAAAACATAGGATGATGACTTATCAAATTAGAGCACGGGCATAGAGAGTGCATCTGCATTTGCACCGGTTTGTGCAATATAGCAAATTCTTTCTTATTCTTCAATCACGAACAAATGGTAAAACGTGAAGAATCGTTGTGTAAGAATTTTAAATTAAATTTTTCACTTTGAACTAGCCAGCAGTTCGATTAAGGCAAAAAATAAAGAAAGAAAAGTTTGAAACTTCACCTGTAACTATCGCAGTCAACCGCCGTCTCCTAAACAAGCGAAGAACTTGAACTAACGTTCTGCTAACTCTGATATTTGTTTAAACAGACTTAGTGCATAGTTAGCTCAGGATAACTTCCAAATTGGTGTGAGAATTTCTTGTTTCATTATCAAAGTTGTAATATGAGCTGGATTGAGTCTTCGAACTTTCTAATTATCAAGTATAAGTCATGGAAAGGCGAAAATCAAGTTAGCTACGTGATGGTTTAGCTAATTATTAGTATCATAAAGGTTTTTTGGAAGACTATATTCCCGTTGATGACATAAAAAATATTTTTTAAAATAATTGATTTGATTAATGCCCATCTTACACATTTTTTATTATTCTCGAAATTTTCGTGTTAATTATTGTTACTGTCATTAAGAATTTTGAAAAGGAAGTGAAGAGTTGTGCTTTAGATTTTGCAGAATTTCTTTTCAAGGAAAAATAAAATAAACATTCACTTGGTTGATTTATCAAAATAAAATTAATAGACTAAAATTATTATCAAATTTATATATAAACTGTGTCACAGTTTTACTTTGATTTAAAAAAATATTTATCGAGTCTCCTCATTCATGAAATTTAACCTGTATGCTATCAAATATTTTCCATAACTGGTATAAATATATACCCAATTAAATGGCAGAATGCGCAAACCTTATATAAAGTAATTGGAAAATAAAATTCATAACATAAATCTGTTCTATTTTTTTCTTTGATCTTATGTAATATTTAAAACTAAAAAATGCTAGGTTATTTTATATGAGATAGAAGGTTGCCCAGAAGAAAGGGTAAATATTTTTGTTTAGAATGTTTGGTTTCTTTTTTCCTTTTCTTATATCATATTTTAAGAGGTTCATAGATTTAGTGCTTTTGTTTTTTTTATATTTTTACAGATAATTTATAAATATATCTCTTCATTAAAAAATAAGAATGTACATATGTATATTATTATTTTTAATTTTTGCGTCTTGCTATATCACTAGCCTTGAAACTCACGCTAACAAGATTTAAGCATACAAATGTAATGTATACGCAATGAAACCACAACAAGGCACATAATGTATACATATTTATATTAAATACAGGTTCTTATGTCGTCTAGAGGGCAATATATTGAATTTAAAGTGACGTCACATATCAAGCATACTCTCATAAAGAGACACCTGATGAACAATACCTCCTTTGTCAAATCATGATTCGTAGTTTAGAATACATGTGAGAACTGACGTATATACATGCATAGCATTTTAAAAGTATTTTATACCATCCGCGGCCAATAATGGTAAATAGCAAATTATAATTATTAAAAATAAGTAGCATAATGTGTACAAGTCCTATTAATATATCCTAAAAAAATAGTAAGTCCAGTAATATACTATTTGACATCTATTAAATAATATTTAGGTCAATTTACCTATCGTGGTATGGTCGAATGTTGTTGAAGAACTTCTTCGAGTGTAGTAAGTTTATTGTTTAGCCTGCAGGGCTATTATATGCAGCACATAACCAATATTTTGAATTTATTTAGTAATAATAAATGTATTCTTATGACTAAATAAGTTCAAAATACTAAATGCCGAGATGGCCTAGTGGCCATGAATCTTAACCGATGATCGTGGGCTTAAGCCCGGGCAAGCACCACTAAATTTTCCTTGCTTAATTAGTATATATAATTTACCTTGTGCTTGAAGGTTAAGGAACACAAAGTGAGGAAACCCGCATGTATCTAATTTCACTGAAATTCTGCCACATTTTGATTTCACTAACCCGCATCGGAGCACCATGGTGGAATAGGGTCCAACCCTTCTCCTTATAGAGGAGGCCTTAGTTCAGCAGTGAGACATTCACAGGCTGTTACAAATGTATTATAATTCGCAGTTTTGATATTGATATTTTTAATAATATTTTAAAAACTCGACTTAAAAGAGCATCTTAGAGACAATGAGAATAATGTACAGTTTAATTTCTTATGTTATATAATTTATCTATCTATATATCAGAAAGTTCCTAGTACTCTTCATCTTTGACATCTATAATGCATTTTTATTCATATGTATATATATTATAGCCCTGTTTTTTATTTACTTTGTGGTTCTTATATTTGTATGTATGTATGTATGTATGTATATTTTTTGTTATCAATTACCGCATATTCACGAATTTCTGCTTAGCCTAAAGGTTGACTGGTAGAGAATGCCTTTAGGGGTTATTAATACAATATATAATTAGAATTAAAACGTTACTATGTAAATTATAAGTATACAACATAATTATAGGTAATAATACCTTAAGGAAAACGAGAAAGCTATCAGAGGGATAACTTAGAAGAGCGTAATGAAATTAAAATAAACGATTAGCTTCTAGTCTACGCAATATGATATTGCTATTAACATAAAATACTTAACTCTGGCAAATATTATAATATTATTAGTAATAAGCATTCAACTAATAGTTGCTACTTTTTAAAATGTCGTAATAAGATAGACGAGAATGGACAACCTGATTCTAAGTCACAACCACCCAGACTTTGGAACTGTATGAAGTAATGGTTAATACTCCAGAGCGAGCGTCATTATACGACCTTATATAATTTAACCATATTAACTTTTAAATAGAATTTAAATTGTTATGTATTTCCACATTAGTTATATATATCCAGCATTACTGAACTTAGCCAATAAATGCGTAGTTGTTGAGTAGAAACATTTATAAAACATGATTTTAAATGGGTTAGGATTTTCATGAAATTAATTATATATCGTAATCGTAATAATCGTAATAATCTCTCTTGAGATTGGCCGCCGTGGCCGAAAGCGGTCTGTAGGACATTATTATTATTATATTAGTTATATTTATTTATTTATAATATTTATATTTTTAATTATTATAGATTGGTTAATGGACCATCCCCTGGTAAGTGGTCACTGTCACTTATAGACATTAACTGTATAAGAAATATATACCATCGCGTACTGATAGGCTATTAACCTTGGGAACCTAATAGCATAATGGCAAATCTCACATACTTATTTAATAAGAACCGAATTAAATTCACTTGCAAAAAAATCAATACACAGACTTTTTGTTAAATTGCTAATTGAGAGACTGTTGGAATTCATAAAAGCCTACTTTTATAATTTATAAGGAATATAAAGTTTCACAATAAACATCAATTAATCTATTCTAAGTTATTTAAAAAAAAGTGATTCATAGCAAAGTCCCTATAATATATTAATAAAAGACTACATTGTAACTTAAAAATGTTATGGAATATTATTTATGTCGAAACTAGTTGAGTCAGCAGTTGCAGCTTCGAGCTGATTTTGACTATTGGTCATAATGATATAAAATTTGATCGACAAGATGTTTCAGTTTTTGAAAAAAACTTTGACGACATTCCAGTTTTGAAAATAAAGATTCTTATTATTTCACGAATTTAAGATAAAATGAAGATAGTGTAAGCTAAAATTAAAACATTGTCAGCAGTTATGAGTTCGTTTAAGTTATTAGGTATTACGAATCTGCAAGTTTTGTTCTGATGTTGTCTAAGTCAAAGTTTGATGAAACTGCATCTTATCTTGCAAATATATAAATATTAATAATAGCGTTAACAATAATAATAATAAAATCATTTATTTCGACCAAACATGGATCATAAATACAAAACAATAAATAGTAAAAAGATAAAAATTACAATAATAATATTTTACAGATCTTACATATTATAAATTAGATTAAATAAATTCGAATTAAATTATAATACCAAATTAAACTTAAATTATTTAGATCAAATCTAAATTAATTAAATCAAAATAAAATTTGAATTAAATCAAATCAATTCAAATTCACATTAATCAAAAGAAATCAATCACATTAAATTATATTAAATTAGACTAAATCAAATACATAAAATAAAATTAGATTACATTAAATTAAATTCCATTAAATTAAATCAAAAATAAATTTAAACTAAACAATGTATGAATGTAATTATTGTCAATTTACATATTAATACTCATTATTAGTCAGTACCAATCATTAAGCGTTATTTATTTCTTTACCTAATAAAAAAATTCAAATTAATATTTAAATTTGGTAGTTTTTCAGATCCAATAACGTAAGTTTAATTTCGGTTCTAGTAGTCCTCAGCAAAATATTTAAAAATATATTTTAAATGAGGCTAGCACACTTAGACACAATTTTCTTCATAAAACATAGTTTAGATTTACAGAAAATTGCTAGACAACCGATGCACACACCGACACACGACAACAGACCGACTGAATTAGGGCTTTTTTGTAATTTTTCTAAAGCCTTTTGTATCATGATCATGTACAAAATTAAATTTTAGTCGGAAATTATTGAATTAAAATGCTATAGCATTTTATTTTATAGAGTAATAATAAATAAGATAAGAGGCTTTTACTGAAGGTGCCTGTAACCTTTTCTATTTCTTATTTACATAAATAACTAGCCCTATGTTTAAAGAAGCAAACCTACGATGACATTGTTTGCTGATACATTCTTAGATTATCTTTCACAGTGTAATATATTACGGAATCATACTTTGAGTTCATGCAGTTATCCATACGATTCGGCTTGGAGGGCCGTACCCTCCTTCTATGAGACCGTCTTGGTCCAGAAGGAGACGGCGGAGCAGGAACGGGAAAGGGACGATCCTACTCGGCGGAGACGACGACGGCGTTGTCTCGGCCCTCCCACAACCCCTACGCCTGGGGCTTAAAAGATAGGGCGTAACCTTGGGGCCGTGGATGCGTGAGGTGGGGGCCTCGCGTGTCCTATTTCAGACGGCCCTGAGGAGGACGGCAGCTGACGACCTCTCGCTATCGTACGCACTAGCGAGACGTGAGGGGGGCGAGATTACCTTCGCCTCCTGAGGAGAGCTCCACCGAGCCAAGAGCAGAGCATAGCACGGGAAAGGCCTTGGATGCGTTATATCAACACGATCCCGCAGCCTCTCCGATCCGTGCTAAGGACGGCCATCGCAGTGGTTTTAGTGGTAAAAAAAGTTATCCATACGATATTAATTACTACTTATTATTAACTTAAAAAAGTATTGACTGCTTATCAATACATATTTAGTAATGTTACGTATGTTCGGAGAAATAAAACCGATTTGTGAGAAATTGTGATAGTCATATTAGTCGACTCTATATAGAGTCAGTAACTTTTTGTGGGGCAATGTAAACTAAATTAACTAAAGAGAGATAAAAATACAAACTGCCCGTGTAACAAAATTTAAAGTAAATATTTGTAAATAAGCAAATGGTTAAATATCTCATAGCCTTTTTTAAATAGCTGGTACTTTTAATTTTTGGTATTTTGACTTTTAATACATAAGTTAAATACTTCAATATTAAAATGAGATCTACAATATTAAATTTCTTAATTTATATAAGATTTTTGATACGAATGTATCTTTGTTATAGTCATTTTTTTCCGCTGCAAAAACACATTTACGTGTTTCCCCCACATGAGGTGGAGGAGGGGGTATGTGGGAATCGCCAGCGCTGAAGGCCCACTGACCAAAAAACCAGCGGTACCCACTCCATCTTTTAAGAGTACGCCACAGGAGCGCTTGCCCATACTAACGTGTCACCCTAATGGTTGGCCCACCTCTGCGGGCCTCCAAATTCTAGGGGGTTCTCGGGTACAGAGACCTCCTAGCTCCAATGACGTTCACGGTGGAAGGAGAACATGTGCATACTGCCGACGTCTTCTCCTTGGTCTTCTTTGGCGAAGTGGGTCAGCGAAGGCACTCTTTTCACGCCTCCGCTTCGTGGCCTCCTTTTGCGACATGACATTTTCGTATTAGGAGATCATCTCCATCCAGTACCTCTCGCTACCAAGCATGGCATTTATCACGCTCAGTAGCGAGAGGTCTCCACAGATTAAGGTCACCAGGGAAATCTCAGATTTAGCTATGCTGAGGAAGACATTAAAACATATGTTATTGCTTAATCATGAGAATAATAGAATTTGGAATTGAAGTAACAGAGGTGCTAACCTCAACACTATATGGTATTAAGGTGTAATAATAGCCTAAGGCACTCACAAGTCTCTAACACTCGCATTTCGGTAGAAAAACAAGTTAACGGGTTAAACCTTAAAGAAATTGAATATATACATTGTTGGTACATATTTACTTGTATTAAGTATATATTTATTTTGTCCTTGAGACATATTTTCGTTCTACGAGTAATGTATTTTTTTGTATTCTGTAATGTACCTAAAGTTATCACGACCGTTATTAATATAAAACGGTAATGATAAACAGTAAACACAACCTCTGTTACTTATTTGTTCACATTTCCATAAAAAATACGAAGATAATTTATTGAAAATTTATGAGATATTGATATGCAATATAAAAGTGCCTAAGTTTCAAAGTCAAAATTCTCTCAAACCTCTAATATTATATATAACTGACATGCACATATTTCAATAGTGATTTTTATCGATTTCTTCATATTTTGTTCAAAAACTGAACATAGACTTTGTCAATGTACTAGGTGACCTGGGTCGAATCCTAATGTATTTGAATTGCTTAAAAGCTTTGTTTCATTAATTTAAATATAGTTCTTGCTTTCTAATATTATTTTATTGCTAATTAAGCAATAATTTTCCACGTTTTGACACTTTAAAAGTTAACTTTAATAACCTCAATTGTCTAGGTTATTACTTGGTTTTATTAACTTATTTTTCTTTGTACCTGTGTCTAGGCCATTCTTAGGACTTGCTTAGAATTTATGCAAGATAGGTAATAAGGTCACAGGGAGTGTTTATTTTTATTTAATTTTATATATACTTTGTATATTGCATTACAAAGTAATATAATATTTTTCGGTGGACTCAATCGAGGAATTGTTGCTGATTTGGAGCTGTTGGAGGCTCTGCTGTTTTATGGAGGAGAGGCTGCTTGTCCGGTGGCCTGCTGTTGCTGCTGGTGCTTTTGCTGCTTCGTACTGCTTTTATTTATTTGCTCACTCATTGTGACACTGCGTTGCACGTTTCCACTATCCTGATTATCTATTTACATCTGTCACTTAATTTTAACCGATACCAACTCACTTATAGCTTACTCACTAATAATATTTTATTTTAATAATGTGAACTTAATTGACCAGATACTGTCAACGGCCCACCCCCCTGATTTTATGTTGTAAATTTTATAATTAAAATTTTATAATCTTTACGATGAGTTTTATTAATGTAACGGTCTTGGTGGAACGAACCCCCTACACTCGAGAACCTCATGACAACGTGTATTTACACAAAACACTTTAACAATGACGCAAAGAAATAATCTCAATGTGACAATCTTCATTCTGAACATCTAATACTGCTAGCTTACAAATGAACCCAAGCAATATTGAAACTAATACCATGTAGTTAAAATAGTGTATAAGATAAAAATTGTTACAGAGGTATCAAATGAAAACAAGAAAAAGTTAAATGGTTATTTTAAAACGCGATAAAATACGATTCAGCATAGAATCTATACGATAGAAGCGACATCACAATAAAACGTATAAAATTTATATCTACCCTCAATAACAGCAGAGAGAATACATAATGAACATTAGGAACAAAAGCGTGCGAAAAGATATGATACCAAATTGTAGAGGTGCAAATACGATAACAGTAAATATAGAAACATAAACTTTATCACCTGCAATATAGTGCCTATGATCGATTGTTTCTTATACTATTCGAATACAACCGAACCATTGTCACCGTAAATTAAACTTTATTTATACTGGTAAGGTCACAAATTGTTTTGACGTAAAATTGCAACCCATATCCAAGATAAAGTGAGGTTGCAGTGCTCCTGTACTAAAATATTGTTGTGACGGTTTTCTTTGATTCGGCATAGCGGCGGACCTTTCGTCGCGTATAAAGATATCTATGGCGTAACACTACAAAGCTACGAGATACGCGGTACAAGGTGGAAATTAACGTTTGTTTTTATTTATTATAGCATAATGTTAGACTAAAATGTACACTGATAATAATTTCTGTAAACAAGAAAAGGATAATAGTCAGTTACATTTCTATTTATTCTTAAATGCATGTTAATTATTATAAATTAATATAAATTTGTCACTATAACTTTTACTTTAAGTGTATATATTGCTGTAGTATAGAAAGACACGACAGACATATATAATATCTTTTTTTTTTTAATATATATATGTTAGAAATAGAATTGTCATTTTTTCTAAGGGACGAGGATCAAAACAGTGACCTTTTACTGGTGGTAGAGCTTTGTGCAAGGTCGTCTCAGTAGGCACCACCCACTCATCAGATATTCTACCGCAAAATAGCAGTACTTGGTATTGGTGTGTTCCAGTTCGAAGGGTGAGTGAGCCAGTGTAATTACAGGCACAAGGGACATAACATCTTAGTTCCCAAGGGTGATGGCGCATTGGTCTTGTAAGCAATGGTTAATATTTCTTATGATGCCAATGTCTATGGGCGTTGGTGACCACTTACCATCAGGTGGCCCATATGCTCGTCCGCCTTCCTATTCTATAAAAAAAATCTAGCCAGGCAATCCGTAAACCAATTAACACTGACTTATATTTTAATAAAATTAGTCAATTAGTTTATTTGATAAATCACATTTCGTAACTGAGAGCTAATTGATATAAAAATGAATAAATTAAAAAATATTTGTAGCCTATGATTTTTGAAAGAACGTGAATTTATTATAATTTGTATTTTAATATTTCTTTCTACTCTACAAAAAAATAGCATTAAAACATTACATTTCATCAAGAAATATTGGAACACAAATCATATCTCATAACATAAAATTATACTTAATTACAATAAATACGTTGAGTTTGTAATTGCATTACAAAGAATTAAAATAATGACTCCGGTTTTAACAAAATATGATCTTATCACAGACCTCATTAATTGTATAGGCTATATATTTGTGACAATGGTGTAATGTTAAAGTTCAATTAACTATTAAACTAAGCACTGGGAGTTGGCCATTAAAACTATAATTCATTTGTTTTACTAAAGTAACATCAAATAAGTTAGACCTCGGACACTGTAATAACAAAATAATTCACCCGTGGTTCCTTATCTATATAATATTAAAGTTTGAATAACCGTTTAATATAATTTAGGTTTGAACCAGTTTTGCCCTGTTCGAGTCAAACTATCTCGGTTTGCCACAGATAATAAGAACATGTCGGCAGTGACATCAATACTATTTAACTTTTGGGTCTTACTTTTAAAACTTATTTTTCAATTAGATTATCTTGAACTGTACTTACATCCATATAATCACAAGTTCATATTACTCACAGTCTAGGGTAGTTGGGAAACATCTATAGAAAATATTCAATTGTAACTCCGTGTTAAAAATAACAATTTTTAATACAACAAAACAACACAATTAAATATTTTCATTTAAAAAAAAAATTAGAGAAACTTAACTAATAACATGCAGAAATGACCGTGGGTCTGTAGTAAAGAGTAGATCACGGATCCAGGCTATATATATAAAATAAAATGAATAAATTAAAAAATGTTTGTAGTCTCAGATTTTTGAAAGGACGAGAATTTATCATAATTTGTATTTTAATATTACTTTCAACTTTACAAAAAAATAACACTAAAACATGCAATGTTTCATCAAGAAATTGTACATTGTACGCTTAATTGTACAAATATACATATACAAACATAAGAAATCAATGCCTGTTAATTGTATGTAAAAGTAAAAAGTAAAGGCCTCCTCTCCTTTTTTTAAGGAAAAGATTTAGAGCTTATTTCACTAACTTTTTGTAATTACTAATGTAGGTACATTATTTATCAAACTCCACTAAACTTAATCAGGTGCAGGTGCTTCAGCTACAAGTGGGAAAGATAATGATAGTTCAGGAACACTTGGCATGCTGACAGCCTCGAGGCATTTGTCTTTCATATAACGGATTCCCAGCCCGAAGGAGGCAAATAGTTGGCATTATCTCGCTGTCTTCACCCTGCTCTCTTGTGAGACGCATTGGAGCTGGTACAACGTCATTCTTTCTTTCTCTCTCTTCTACTTCCTCCTGCTTAACCACTGTTTCAAAGAAGGCGAGCATAGCCTTTCATGACTTTTCGTTGCTGATTATGGACATCACCACGTTTGACAATGATAGGTCTGGAACAGCAGTTGGTTTGGCCAGTCTGTCTTTCTCTTTTTGAAGGAGTTAGTGCGCTGATAATAATATATTCGGGGCAACTCTACCGCCAAGTCCCAGCGCCTCAAACCTACACTCAACTTTTTAATATCTATCTTAAAATCGAGCTCGGCACGTGCTTTTAACACTTCTTTCCAACTATTTATTCTGCGCGACCTACTATACTCCTGACAATAAGAACTGTGAAGTGCTTCCCAGTCGTTTCGCACTTCCATTTAAGTGGGATAAACTATTGCTGGAGGCATTTTACGACAATTTCCTTTTATATTAAATTAAATATAAATATAATTTATAATTAGATATCAATTTTAAAAGGAATTAGATAGAATTTTGAGATTTTATTTCGTTCGTATTTGACAAGTTCAATTGTAGATAGCCATAAAACGAACTTGACTTGCTTTTTAATATTGTCTTACAGAACAAAGGAGTTGCTCCTTTTACCTATTAAATAACACCAGTAGAATAACTTTAAATAGCCCAAAACCTGCAATGGGAAACCAAAATGCATTGGAGTTGCATGGTGGATGGCACTGTAAATGAACCAAAATCGAAACATTAACCATTACATCGACCACCAATGCGCCACCACTTTGGGAATTGAGACATTATATCCCTTATGCCTTTAGTTACTCTGTCCCTTTTCAAACCAAAATGCAACAATACTATGTATTCCTATTTAGCGGCATACTATGCGACAAGGTGGTATCTATCCAGACGGGCTTGCACAAAGGCCTACCACCATCTAATATGGATTATGTAAGTAATATAGTAGGGTACCTTTATTCTCCTATGCAGACATTCTGCGCGCGGGTCACAACCAAAATTTATTATAACATTCAATTCGGCTAATCAATAAATAATTAGTTGTTAAAATTGTTTATTAAATAATAAATATATCAATATTCTCCAGTTGTCTGAGATTATTAATCATCGGATATAGACCGATAATTTTTAAATATTACAGTAACAATAACAGCCTGTGAATGTCCCACTGTTGGGCTAAGGCCTCCTCTCCCTTTTTGACGAGAAGGTTTGGAGCTTATTCCACCACGCTGCTCCAATGAGAGTTGGTGAAATAAACATGTGGTAGAATTTCAGTAATATTAGACACATGCAGGTTTCCTTACGATGTTTTCCTTCACTCTTATTTATAATCAAAAATTAAGCACATGAAAATTCAGTGGTGCTTGCCCGGGTTTGAACCCACGATTACTGTTTAAGATTCACGCGTTCTTACCACTTAGCTATCTCAGCTTTTATGTTATTTATATTAATAATCTTCTTTTTTAAAATTATAACTTAAAGGCACAGGATAATATGACAGGTTTGTAAGAGGTCAGTTGATCGCACAACCACAGTTACAATCCAATCTTAAGCATTTGTACTGTATTAAAAATAAGCTATTCCTTACACCGCTAATGCATGACCAGCTAAGAGTAAGATACTATTGTATAATTGTATCAGTTTCACAATCCTCAAAACCAGAACACAGCAATAAGGCGGTGCTGATTTATTGTAGAATAAAAAATGACGGTATTTACCAGGGCTTTACATAAAGTTCAACCACCAAAAGTTTCTGAAATTCGATTGATGGCCAAAGTGTAATTAATTGAACAGTATAAAATACTTGAGGTCACACTACATTAATAATAATGAAATATTGTTACATATAATATGCTTATATTATTTTTATAGATTAAATAATTCAATTGCGGTTTTAACGTTTCAAAGACAAATTACTGTGTAGATGTCTTAAAAAAACATTCAAAACAGATTCAATCGTGTATGATTCTCGTGTTATAAGCGTCATAACTTGTGAAGTAAATACAAAAAAAGTTACACAAACGATAAGGCAAGAAATAATATAAGAAAATAAGTAAAAAAACGCTTTGAACTCGTCTCGTTTGATGTTCGAGTGTGTCGGGATGCGAAGAAAATTCTTTCGCTCTACCTTCAACCAGAAACTGAATTTACATAAGCATTCGATTCAAAAACGTTATAAATTAGAGAGCGGCCGGGACCGCCACACGATCCGCGCATAACTCAAGCTAACAGCCTCATTAGGTGCCGCAATGGCGTTAACTAATATCTGAGACTTAAGACTTAAGGGGTGATCATTGAAGCTCAGTCACAGGGAAAGGTTTCGTTCTGATGTGATTTTTTTGTGTGCCGAATTGCAGTGGGGTTGGGGGGTGGGGTTGCCCGGGTCCAGGCGTGCGCAGGCAGCAGTGGCTGGCCAACTGTCGTGCCGAGCGGACGTCAGTGTCGCGTCTTTCCGCGCCTCACGTTGGGCGCCATCCGTCGTCTTACCGGTAACTCTTCGTGTGATCGGAGTGAATTGTGTAACAATAATGTGATGTGAAATAAAAATCACAATAAAAAAATTAAGTAGACAACATAATAAAACTACTAAAAAAGTAAGTAACTTAGTGAACGAAATTTGTGTAAGTTCCGATATCTGATAACGCTAAGTGAAGTGTCACGTGACGTGCCTCCGGCGGGACTTTGGACAAGTACTTTTTCTTGTTCACAACTTGGCAGCACTTCAATAGATAATGTAAGTATTCTTGACTTCTTGGAGTGTTTATTAGAGATAATTACGAACTTTTATCAAATGCTTATTTAACTAAAACTTTATTTTTTATTTTTTTAATGTAGGAAGGAACACTTCATAGTACAATAATTGCATTAATATTGTTTAAATAGCTGCTATATGACTGACATAGATTGAAATAATATTAATAAAAAGCGTTTGTTTTATTAATTAGCCTGATTAAGTTACATAGTTCAATAAAATTTAAAATTGCATAGCTTATTCATATTTTAATCTGCAAAAATATGTTCGGTCTACCGAAATTATTTTAAAGAGGCGTATTGAAGGATGAAAGCCAAGAAGTTATGTGTATAAGAAAATGAAAAATAAATTGGCAACTGAAGTGGGGCATCCGAACCTCGGTTTTATTTGGGTTCCAACTTTTTCCTTCCGAAAACAATTAAATAGGGATTTTGTTCGATTCTACGACGAAAAATTGCCATGTATTTGGGTTAATGAAATGTGATGTGAATGTTGTATGGACTCGTCTTTTAGTAATAAAATATTATCACGAAAGAAACAAAAATGAATAATTCTGTAACAAAATTGGTTACGCGACATAAATTAGTTTTCACGCAGTTATCTCTAATTTGCTTTCTCCTTCTAACCTTAAAACAATACCCCTAAAAATACACTATCGAATTACTTTTAAAGCATTGATACACTTTGATATGTTAACGATAAAAATGATTTAAATGTATACAAAAACTAGAAGAGTTAGAATATTGACAATAATATTATCAAAAATATATAATTTTTTCATTAATTACTTTCTCTAGTTACTGAAAAATCAGAAGACACAAATTTACTCATAATATCATAAAATATTTTCTCATGAAATGTTATTTATGAAAAATTATCTAATAATTATTAGAGCAATATATCTGATTAATTAACTAAGATAATGTCTTCAATACATAGTAACACGTAGTAGTATTATATTTCTTAGTGTGCGTCGTAAGCTAATGTAAATAAAGCAAAAAGCTAACACGCGTCGGGGATCAATCATTCTATTGACGTTTAGGCTTCGTTGCGTGAATCAAAATATTAAGTGTACTCACACTAAGTATATAATCAGTTAATATACGAGTATATAAAAATATTTTATATCAAACAAGTTATCTTTATAAATAAAACAAAACAGAATTTGATTAGATAAGTGATTACAATTCGAATATAAGTGATATTTGCATTTGCGTGAAGCTCAGTTGTGGTTAACTAATTAATTATTCAAAATAATTATAGGAATTTATGTTTCATTTATTACATATATTTTATTATATTTGTATTGCTCACATATTCGTATAAGCCCTTTGTCTTAGGTTTTTCTTAAAAAACTAATAAAGTTTTTTTAATACATGCGTTTTTATTATTCCTAATACACATGGGTCTAGAAAATTATTTCTCTTGGGTTTGGGAGATATAGTTTTTGGCCTTGAAAGCCTTTCATTTCTCAGAATGAAAAATATCCTATTTTGCGGTGTTATGTAAGTTCATACATTTATCACGCAGTGTATACGCGCCGTGAGCTGAAATGGCTCAATTGTTAAAATACATACATAAATCTTAACCGAAGCATACGTGTTCAAATTCAGACATATGCTCTGCGGTGCATTAGTAGCATAAGATATACAATATATCTAAGAAATCTATATATTACATGTTTTGATTTACTCGGTGGAAGGGCTTCGTGTTAGCCCGTCCGGGTGGGTAGGTACCACCCACTCATCAGTTATTCTACTGCCTAACAGCAATACATAGTATTATTGCGTTCCGGTTTGAAGGGTGAGTTAGCTAGTATAACTACAGACACAAAAGGCATAACAACTTCGCTCCCGAGGTTGGTGGCGCATTGGCGATGTAAAGAATGGTTAATATTTCTTACATCGCCTGTGTCTATGGGCTGTAGTGACCACTTAACATCAGGTGCCCCATTTGACCGTCCACCTAAAAATACCAAAAAACATATATATTTTAATTTAAATATATTGATTAGTTTCATTTATACCCAATCTTACCTAATATACTTTTAAACTTTTAGACTATTAAATGATAAATATATATTTAAAATAGACGACGATCGAAATAAAGATTTTAATATATTATTTAATACGTAATGTATTATGCTGAATTATAATTCTTATGTTACCCTAGTAAAATTAATTTAAAAATGATAGCATTCGTCGAATAATAATGATATTAAAGTTAATATGAAGACAAGACATGACAAGAACATTTACATTTACAGTTATAAAGTGACATCAAAGAGGATCAATAAAGGTTGAAAATATCTCTTATTTTATTTATTGTTTCTGCTCTATTCTTAAATATAACATAAAACACTATTACAGCCCTCAATAAAAAAAAGTGTTTATATACTATCTACTTTTCATACTACTGATACGTTTTTAAAGAAAAACTAATCAGATTTTCATTATGTAAATATGCCTTGGATGAAATTAGTTTAGAGTCAATATCATTTGTACTGACGTTGTGCGACACGAAACGTTATGAAAATACGTACATAATATTATACACATAGATATATTCATACCTCCAAAAACAATAGCACACAGAGAGTATGTAATAGAGTATCAAAACTCAATCAGAGAAGATCTGTCTAATTTCGACTTTCGAAAATCAGGTCCTTCTTTTATTATTATTGTTATATTAGGAAGATAAAATAAGTAACATTCGTGCTCCGTAATCCGCAGACACATGCATCGCAATAAGTATAAACTTCTCCTTACATTACCAACCATTAAATCTAAGATGTTATATCCTTTATTCATGTGTATATGATGACTTGATAATGATGATTATGATGTCGTCCTGACCGATTTCGGTTATGGTGGCCAATCTCAAGGAAGATTAGCTAACTGCGCAAGACATAAAATAGTTCTCAACTGTGTGCGCCACTCCACACAGCGCACAAGTGCACTCTCTGTTTCGTCAATCTCATAATCCGACGGGGCTGCAAATCCGATACGATCGGAAAGAGTGCAGGTTCATGTAATACTGGCTTAATCACTCATTAAGCCGTACAACAGCAGTACACTGTATTAATGTTTAGCGGTAATATATTTTACGAGTAGGTGATATCTACTAGTGAATAAGTGGATCTATTTCACTTCCAAATTGAATAATAATAGTATTTTTTTATCAGTAAGATCTCCAACGCAGACAGGTCTGTTAACAACATCCTTTCAAGTCTCAACAAAATATGATCTGTTTCTTCAACAACCCTAGAGAATACAGAACAACTTGTATTTAACATCAAAACTTATGCATTAGCTCAACACTTTTAATGAAGATAACACTATATTATATTTAACTATACATTTTCAAGCCACTGTAATGTAAATAAATAAATTTCACCATAACTCCATCGCGGCCAATGAATTTATACAGAAGTAAGACAAAACGACATTTGATGTATTGTTTCTTTTATCTAACATGTTTTCTCGAAAGAAAATTCGACAAAGAAAAGCTTAATGCCATTCTTTCATTCTAACATTGACGACTGATGAAATATATTGAAACAAAATGAAATAAAGCACCCCTCGATACTTAAAGGGAATTCTTAAAAAAAACCGACTTCGTAAAGTTTTATTTTTGTTCAGAATTGTGTTTTACCTTTTGTAGATAAGTTAATATACAGTTTTTCTTTTCTTTTTAAATATATAAAATACAAATTTTTTTCAATAGATATTTATTTTAAATTTTGGTTGAGATTAAAATTTTTTTTTTTTTTTATAGAATAGGAAGGTGGACGAGCATATGGGCCACCTGATAGTAAGTGGTCACCAAACGCCCTTAGACATTGGCATTGTAAGAAATATCAACCATCGCTTAAAGCCAATGCGCCACCAATCTTGGGAACTAAGATTTTATGTCCCTTGTGCCTGTAATTACACTGGCTCACTCACCCTTCAAACCGGAACACAACAATATCAAGTATTGCTGTTTTGCGGTAGAATATCTGATGAGTGGGTGGTACCTACCCAGACGAGCTTGCACAAAGCCCTACCACCAGAAAAAGTTCGACTACTAAAGAGCTGATATGACCCAGTAGTTAGCGTGAATCTTAACTAAATACAATATTCCCTTGGTTTTATAACCCTTAGCTTGTTAACCTTTTTTTTTGGTAGCTTATGAGCTTCATTGTTGTTATTAAATCGAAAAAGACTAGAAAAAAAAATATTCGAAACGTGAATTAATATATATTTTTATAAAATTTTCAATAACGATATTGGATCCTTTCCTTTTCAAATTTTCAATAACAAACCTGATAATTGCGACATCTGATTCTTATACAACGTCACGATATTTTATTATACTTAAATTATTATTAATAGCATTTTGGACGGCACAGTACAGGCTAAAATAATAAAATATATAAATAGCCATAGGATAATAAATGAAAAAAAATGATAATATAATTTGCACTTCAAAGAAATTTTCTAAATGGAATTCTAATTAAATCTCTGGATACTAAAGCAATCGTTTTCTGACGATAAAATTTTTGGTTTAAGAGCTATTAACGATTATAAAATGTTTTCAGAAATATTTAATATTTTAAATGTTTTAACAGTGTATAAACTTTTTATTACTTAAGTTAAAAACTGTGTTAATGTATATTTTATAAAATCATTATATAATAATTTCCTGGGACATTATTCCCACACGGCAATTTGATTCCAAACTAAGCAGAGCTTGTACTATAAAAACCAGACAACTGATTTATTACATATACTACTTTTCTTATGCAAATACATACTTATATAGATAATTACACCCAGACTCAGGACAAACATACATGTTTATGCACACAAATGTCTGTCCGGGTGGGAATCGAATCCACAGCCTTCGGCGTGAAAGGCAGGTCAACCACGCCAACCGGCCCGTCCCATTTTTTAACACAAATACGCAAACACCGTATGATATAAAGGATTTTAATTTGTTATTAGGTTTGACACCCCAAATCAACATTAATATAACAGTGATAATGAGGTGAATGAAATATTTGTGATGTTAAAATTTAATCTCAAAATCAAATGTCCATAGAACATTCTCTTCCTCTTTCCTTTAGTCCGCCTCTGATATGATACTTTATTCTAATAACTATTGTTGTCAAACTTAATGTCAATTTATATTTCCTGTTTGTGGTTTTTACTATTAATTGTTATTTTAAATATCTTGGTTAAAACCTATTTGAAGATATTTTATACGATACATTTACTAAAACGAATACAATTTAATATAATTTAAATTTTATATAGCTTAATACAATTTTAATTGTAACTAGTGTCAAATAATTCAAGTTAAAGAAATACTCGTAAATTTATTGTGGAATTTGTGGATTAAGCGAGTAATATATTTTTTTATTTATACACAAGTTTTGTTTACAATTCTTATATAAGTCTTGAATTGTATATGTATGTATATATGTAAATATATAAAAGCGAAATACCTAAACCTGAACTAAAGTTCAATAATCACTTAAACTAAAACATGAATATTAAAAAGCTTTGTTTAAAATAGCTATAGTGATTAATTATCAGTAAACACATCATGGTTATGATGTTAACACAAAAAAGAACAAATGAAAATTAATTATAAAACAAAACAGAAATTGTAATATTGCTAACTTTTTTCAGAAAAAAAATCTATAATTACGCTATTATTATTATTACTGAGGGAGTTATATATTTTTGAACGAGTGGAATTCACACCAAGCACATTTCGGTGTAAAGGAGAACAAAAATTACTTCTGGGTTTATGTGGATAATTGACGGGTTTCTTTAAACGTAGGCTACAGGTATCCTTAGATGTAGTCGAGGACAATAAATTTTACTATTCAGTAATTTATATATAAATTGTAGATCTAAAATTTTCTGACGTTTTTCTAATAATTGCCTTTTAAATATAATAATCTTTTACTGTATACAAAATTTCTGACACCTCTCTCAATACTAGAAGTCAAATTCCAAAGAAACCTTTTTAAATACGTTCTAATCTGTATGAGCGTTTCATAATGAGGCCTCAAGACAACAAAGCAATATTCCAAGATACTTTTTACTTAACTATTATAAAGAAGCTTTTTATTTTTGATTTTTTTAAGCTCATGCATTTCCTAACACAAAACCTGACATAAAAACTTTGTGCACGCTTAGACACATTTTCAACGAGAAACAAAGCCAATTTTGTGAACGACGTAATCCTTTCTAGATCTTTCTAATTTTTCCAAAATATGTTAATTTAAGTGATAAAAATTTGCGCAATTGAAATTTCTTGAGAACTTTACAGAATATCATTTATTTCTATCTAACATCATATTATTATTTTACATCAAACAACGAGATTGTCTAGATCTTTCTGTATAAGAGCACAGTCGTCGAGGATTTGATTAATTAAAAGCATTAGCGTTTATACAAACAGACGAATATTTAAAGTAATTGGTCACTGATAAATATATTGAATAATATATGACCAAGGTTTGAACCCTGAGGCACACCA
This sequence comes from Nymphalis io, assembly GCF_905147045.1. Lineage (NCBI taxonomy): Eukaryota > Metazoa > Arthropoda > Insecta > Lepidoptera > Nymphalidae > Nymphalis > Nymphalis io. Next base: position 4,420,119 of record NC_065901.1, on the reverse strand, counting down.
GAAATAATTTTATAAGAATAAGATTGATACCCACTTCACCACCACGAAAATATAAATAAAAAGATGTATTTATTTACTTTATATCAATTTTACTTTTATAAAATCGGGACGGGCTCATAGTATTTTATAGAAGTAAGAAAATGGTTAAATTAATTTCTTGGCTTTGATATTATATATTATATCTTTTTCATTTTTTTATCCCGTTTATGTAATGATGTATAAAAAATCAGAAGTACTTTCAGAGATTATTAAAGAAGTTTGAAAGAGAAAAGTTAAACATTGAAGGTTGAAAATCAAAAAAATAATCCTAAATATATATATTAACGTATTTGAAATTAGTCACGGCTAGATTTGCCGCAATAAATAAAAAATAGTGCGTTTCTGTTCAATACCTTTGTATAACTCCAAAAATGTATGCGACCAAAACTATTAATGAGACATTCGTTTCAACGAAGTTAAAGATTAAAGGGTTTCAGTGCTCCCTTAAAACTTAATTAAGCAAAATCATTTTCATAGCTTATCAACATTACGACGGTCTCCGATTTAATAAGTATAGGTATCTATGTCTTATAATTGAAGCTATGCATTTAATGTTAGGCTTTCGCGATAATGTTTCCTTTTAAGTCTGTATGTTCGGTCTAGACAGACATAGTCGCAGCCAGAGGTATAGTAACTTGAAGTATATAAACGCTTAGTATCAAAGTAATAAGCGTAATAATCGTATTGTTCACTGAACTCAAAGGAGACATGCTTCAATGAGGATGGTTCGACTAGTTAATCACAAACCAGAGACACGTAGTCAATTACACCCGAAGGGTAAATTATTGAGGTAATACAATAATTATAGCATTTGTCTCTTTAATTTTATTGAAGTATTCATAGTCTTTTTTTCAGAGAAATATTTCTTTAATAATAAAAATAAATACAATTTAAAAAAGTGTTGTTGTACTGGATTCGATAGCAGAAATTCCACATCTAATCTATGGATAATAAATAGCAATCATAGAATGATATCGAAAGTAATAAAATTACATACAATTTAGTGTTCATGTGTGACTAAACACATACTTTCTAGTCAGTATAGTCTTTCTAGAATCATTAAGAAAACAATAATCAGACGCCTTATATTAATGTGCTATTTGAGCATATTTTTTTTAATTTAATATATAATATAATTTATGTATATCAAAGTTAAAATAATTCGATTTGGAACGTTTGCTGTCATATTCCTCTTCGTTAATGCTTTATGACCACTAAATTGAGAATGACGTCGTCTTCGGGTATCGGAGATCGGTATCAACCGTTGGCCGCAGTGTGATTTATGGCCGAGCTTCATTTCATACGTTCGTAGCGCAGTCAAGCACAGATGTATCATTCACTTCTAACAATTCACTTAATATTTTTTTGATTTACTTATAACTTATATATAGTCCGATTATATATAGTTCCGATCAAAAAATAAATATACCTTGTCTATAGGATATCTTTGTCTCTCATACGTTTCTGAGAGTATATTAAAATGTTTAAATATGACTAATTACTCTTTAAGATAAAGGTCTTTGTTCAGCATTACGGGCTTACGTAACAGAATACTTACGTTGCTAAGTAGTTTATTAATCTTTGATAGTTTTTTTGTTATATATATATTGTAACATTTATACCTTTATTGTATACTATAAAGAATATTTTTATTTTGCCGATAAATAAACTTTTATTGTTCACCTATAATTGCAACAGGACATTAAAATTGTTTTTTTGTTACAGTAATAAAAATGATCCGTCTATAAAAGAAATGGCTTTTGACTAAAAACGATATCATTCATATGTAACAAATTATAATTCATTATTTCTAAGCTGTTGCTGTCAAAATAAATGATTATCAACGTTTTTTATTATACGGTTAACCTATCGTCACTTTATTTCTGCTTAAAATCTCATACGTGTCACCGTATGAATATCTCAAAATGTTTTGACTGTTTTTTATTATATAGGAATACAAAAATATTTAATGACATAAGGCTGGTATGCACGAATTTGAATATTTTTTTCTAGTCTATACCAAGCTTTACATCATAAGGTCCGTTCAGATCGCGTATGATAAATGGCTGTGTGGACGATTTATAACCGGTTAGGATAAAATGACATGCGATCTATGCAACCAGATCTGATTTGATAGCAACTTAAAGATTCTTGGCTAATTCAATTGGTTTTAAAGTTTTGATCAACAAATTTAACTATAAATATTGTTGTATAAAATTAACTATTTTTACGGCCCAAACAAAACAAAATCTTTATTAGCTGTATATATAATAATGTAATGTAAAATTCTTTTACCCTAGGTTGTCTGTTAGAGATCGCTATAAGCGATAAGACCGCCTTTGCGCACCATTTTTTTTTTTATTTTCTTTTTCTTTGATTGTTTCCTAATTCTCTCATTTTATGTATATGTTGTGCAAAAAGTGTTAAATAAATAATAAATAAATAAATGTAATTAAGGATAGTAGACGAGCAAATCTCTTATCCAATAGTAAATGATGATTATCGCATACAGTCATTGAAACTGGAAGAAATGTAATCGTCCGTTATATCGCCACTGCGTCAGGAAACTTGAGGACTAAGATGTTATGTCTTTTAGCGGGCTGGTTGGCATGGATGGTAGATACTTATCTTTCGCGCCGAAGGTTGTGGGTTCGATTCTCACCCAGGATAGACATTTGTGTGCATGAACATGTCTGTTTGTCTTGAGTCTGCGTAAAATTATCTATATAAGTATGTGTTTACAAAAGAAAAGTAGTATATGTAGTATATCAGTTGTCTGTCAGTTCCATTGTACAAGCTTTGCTTAGTTTGGAATCAGATGGCTGCGAGTGAATAATGTCCTAGGATATTATTTATTATTATTATTTATTTTGTGCCTGTATTTACACTGTTCACTCACCTCTCAAATTATTACACAACAATACCATTGTTTGTCAACTACTAATTATAATTAATGTTGATATTAATAATTTGATATTAATATTAATACTATTTAATGTTAGAATTTATGATAAGTCGGTACTCAGACGGGCTTGGACAAAGCCTTACCATCAAGTCAGTCACCAACTTAACTACACTAGTTTTATCAACATTCTAACTGAAACATGGCAAAACAAAGTATAACAACTTGGTAGTAAAATAAATTTTAAGCCATCAAGGTACGCAGACGTACGAAGTACGATTTCCAAGTACCAGTAAATATAATCTACCGTCTAAATTATCAAAATAAAATACATTTATCACGCTTACGTAGCGGATTATTGTAAAATATTTGTGACTATACGCGTCATAGAATCAAGAAATGCTGTGTACTTTTATATAAAATGACGTAATGGCATTTTCTTTCAATATTTCACAGCAATTTTATATCATAAGTTTCGAGGGTATCTAAAACTTTTATCCCGTATAGGGCTCATATTCTTCAAGTACGTAGTGTGGTCACGTCTCTTCGATATTCTATCGATGCTGCAGTTATTTATGAGTCATGGGAGGCGTGCTTTTATGAATTATATTCAGGACAATTCGGGCTCATGTTTATAAAATAAAAAAAAATTTAGGCCAACTTCATCATTTATGTTTTGTTCTCATTGTATACATCAACTAATTATATTACAGACTACATGTAAGCATGAATACTTTGTAGTGTTTCGGCTTTAAATTAGAATGAAACAGTATATTTTAGTACATAATATGGTTAGCGATGCAAGACAATGGTGTGAACACATATAACATTTCGAGTAAGTCAGTTTAATTAATAATAATTTTGGTACATATGGATAGCGAAGCATGACAATGGTACGATCATATAACATCAATCGATCCATTTGGATGCCTATCTTGTAGCAATGACAAAAATTCACAAAGATTATATTCTTGCGATCAATATTAGACACAGCGATGCATAAACTCATTTATCCAACATAAAATTCAGATTCAATGACTTCACTAAATGTTTGTCTAAAATGCATATGAGATAATCGAGCTTGATTTTACCTTAAATGATTTAAGTCCTATGAAATGCAGAAAAAATAGCTGTCAATCGAAAAAATATTTCTCTTACCAAAGTTAATTAAAGGTAAAAGAAATGGTAAGTAGTCAAAAGAAAAATAGCGTAAAAAATTATAAATTCTGTTCCTAATACCATATGAAAATGCTAAATTGTAAATATTAAAAAAACAATAAATAACTTGTTACTTATACCTTTACTCTTGTCTATTTGTTATAACAATTGATTTTATAATAACGAAACCTTTCAGAAGTTGTGATGTACTCTGAGATAATGTTCCGTCTAATCTCACGAACGAAGAACATGAATGCAGGCTTCATGACTATTATCATGAAGAGCTCTTGTTTCCGGAGCTTAGTATTAATTAAGTATATGAGCTAATCACGAATGAAGGAGTCTTCTCATCGATGTGATGTCTTGTTTATTAAAATATTTATTTGTGTATAAGTAAAAAATATTAAAAAAAATCTATTTTTACTGATACATTTGTTGTTACAACATTGTTACTTATATAATAGGGACCTATGGGTTTACTGCAAGCCTGTCTGGGTAGGCACCAAACACTAATATTTAGTATTTTTGTGTTCTGATTTTAAGGGTGAATGGATCACTCGATTTAAAGTATAGTGAACTAGTTTAACTTTAGGCATAAGGGATATAACATATTAGTTCCATTTACCTGTATGCATACTTATTTCGTATGTACTTCGTATCTACTTATAATATTCTATAATCCATAATATTATATACGAAGTAAAGTCGGAGCTGAATAGAAAAACACTAAAGTGAACGTGTTTTCTTATAAAAGATATGTGTATGGATGGAAATGGAATATATAAGGCGTGTAAATTAAAAATCAAGTAACAGCCTAAATGGCCCACTACAGAATTAAGGCCTCGTCCTATCACGCTACTATTATCTGGTATGGATACGCATGTGTAAGATTTCCATCCGACTCATCTAGCTTTTCTAAACATCTTCACTAAAATTATAAACAAAAGCAATATTAAGAATTATTAAAAAACACATGAAAATACTGTTAATTACACTAAGCGATATCAACTAGTAAATATATTTAAGTATAATTGTGCCAATCCTTAATCAATCTCTCATAGGTTACAGAATATTTTATTAACTCGCCACCAACATTATTCTAGATAACAATACCCTTTGTCAGTTGCGCCCCGTTTGATCCTGCAGTAGTAATAAGCGACCCGACAGCTCAGAGCTTTGTACCACTTGATTCATGATAACTACAACCCTTTATATTGTGATAAGGATTATTTTCCAGTGTTAATGATGGTGTTACTATGTTCTAGAGATTGCTTTTCTAAGCTGGCTTATTAGCATAGCAATGATGGCATGGTTTCAACCGTGTATGATGAATCTTAGATGATAAGCACAGAAACATAATTTACAAATAAAGCTTTTATTAGTAACATTGTTTAAATTAAAACAAAGCTTCCATGTAACTTTAATTATTAATTGAAAAAATACCATTGTGTCAAAAATAGATATATCTTAATAAATTGACAAATCTATAGAAATAAAATAATCGCTTTATATATAAATGAGTTAAATAGATTTAAAAAGTATACAAAAATATATTTTGCAAATATAAATTTTATTAGGAAAACATATTTTCGGTACTCGGGTCATGCAATTTACCTAGAACGCATCTAAATGCGACTCTGGAAGAGCTATTTACTAAATTATATTTTGCAAAGGCATACTGAAAGTTAAGGGTATTTCATATAAGTGATGTCAATGCACTCCAATCCAAAAGATTTATTAAAAAACTTATCTCGTCAAATTCTATTTAGGCTTTTAATACTAAAATATTTTGAGTGTTTTGTGTGGGCTGTAATTCTATTTAAATTGCAATTGAATTAAAGTATATTTATATTATAATTATTTGAAGCAAACAATAAATAAAATACATTAATAAAATAATATTGCCTATTCATTATATTTAAGTCTCATATTTAAAATCGTACAAAAATGTCAAGCTGTTACTTTATTTTTACTTTTAAACGCAATACCAGAATTTAAAGATAATAAAAAGGCGTGAAGTTCGTGTTTTTTCTTATAGAAGAGACGGACGGATGAGTAAATTTAACTGGTGGTAGGGCTTTGTGCAAGCTCGTCTGGGTAGGTACCACCCACTCATCAGATATTCTACCGCAAAACAGCAATACTTGATATTGTTGTGTTCCGGTTTGAAGGGTGAGTGAGCCAGTGTAATTACAGGCACAAGGGGCATAAAATCTTAGTTTCCAAGGTTGGTGGCGCATTGGATATGTAAGCGATGGTTGACATTTCTTACAATGCCAATGTCTAAGAGCGTTGGTGACCACTTACCATCAGGTGGCCCATATGCTCGTCCGCCTTCCTATTCTATAAAAAAAAAAAAAAATGGACCACCTGATGCTAAGTGGTCACCAATGTTTCATTAATATAACCTCAAGTCTATGACGGAAATTAAATAGGTATTACTAAATAACCACAAGTATTCATTCTATTGTTAACTAATTCGGTTTCATGTATGCTATGTACTTGTGCAATTGTTCGATGTTCCGAGGACTGCGGACCCATTGTCATAAAGCGGATGAGTCGAAATCAGGCGGCAATGTAATTAATTACAATCTGATTAGTTACTATAGAAATTATTTACGATATTTAATTGTATTCATACAATTTCTGAGCAATTATGCGGTTATGCGTTATATAAATATAATCAGCGAGTTATAAGCCAATACAAGGTTTTTAATATAAAAATATTGATAAGACTTTAACAGATGTAGTTAGGTTACTTACATTTTGTTATTTTCAATACTTAATATTTATTTTTCTACAGTATCTAGTTTGATGACAGACTGTGTTTTTTTATGTTAAAAGTAGGCGGACGGGCAAATGGGCCACCTGATGGTAAGTGGTCATCACATAGACATTGGCGATGTAAGAAATATATACCACTCCTTACATAACTATTGTGTCGATATTATTGGGAAATAAAGGCATTTTTAATTGAATCGTAGTTTTAAATACTTAATTACATTTAAAGTACATTATCATGTTTAAAGTGAATTAAAATGAAACATTTCTCTGTAAATAGAATAGAAGAAAATGTTATTAATACCTTTGACAAACAATTGCAGCTGAAGGCAAGTACACGGTTGACTTCGTCAAAGTTTTCGCTGCAAAAGCTTTGAAGTTACGTATGTGATCTGATAAGGCAGAACGAATGAAAAATACATCTATTTCATTGACCACAAATACCACTGCATACGAAATCAAAATTTATACAGTTGTGATAGGTTACATTATTGCTTGGGATATTCTATTTTCAACTTGATATTCACGAGATTTGATTTGCCGCAGCGGGAGGTAGATCTCGTCCTCCCCCAAAGGCTTCGATGATACAAGATAGATGCATAGATTTTATTTCATCTCGTTCGGTATTCGTGTTTTTGAATAAAATATTGTTTAGTTTTATTGTAGTTTGGCAAAATATTTTCTTGTAGAATTAAGTTAAATTCTGTTTCAGATTTTATTTTAGTCTAGGTTTTCAAGTTCTGCGCCGCATGAGTACAATTAAAGTACAATATCAAGATGTTTCTTATTTTAAACATATTGTATTGTACCAAGCGTATAGAATATTTTGAGCAAAATTTTGTACACGTTACTTTTTTCACATCGGTTCTTTCAACCCTATTTCATATATAGACAAGATCTATCTATGAAATAGGAAAGACAAAAATAATTTGAATAGTTGCTTAAAATTATAATGTTCATTCATAGATATACTAGCATGTTTTTTTATAAAAACTATTTATAATCTGTCTTTCCATTTCATAAGAGTCTGATGAAAACATTATTTGTGCGTAATAAGATCTGCAGTAAAATACCTGGAAAGTTATTTGACAGACAATCTTGACAATGCACAGTATGAGAATACTAACTTAGATAGCCTATTATTGCATATAATATTACCTAGACGACGAAGTTATAATCTAACTCTGAGACATTGTTTGCCTCATGACTTGTTATATAAGGAACTGACTTCACTACTTCGTTGGTCTACTGGCCTGCTTTAAAGGCTGTATCTTAGATCCTTTGGTTTAAACAACAGGCTGGGTAAAAAAATAGTTTTCTCTAATATTAAAAAATATATATCCAAAATTGAAAGCCGAAAGTTTATCGTTTATTACAGTTTATCCAAATAGCTATATCCCTAATATGGGAGTTTTTGATAATTATATATTTTCTACATACTATTCAGATATTAGTAGTTTCAATGTAATGTATAACTTATCACAATTTAAATAAGTTTTCAGGTGTACACAATGTATTGTATTGAATAATTGGAAGACAACGTGGAATTTGAATTCCTTTCGTAGTGTAAACAAATGTCAATGTCGTATAAAAGAGACACAAGAAGTGAAAACACTTCACCTTGGCTCACAAACTGGAGCGCTACCATGTAACATTGACACCTTTGTCTCGTGGAAGACAATTGAGTCTGAGTGGAATGGAATTTACTCTTGAGTTGCAAAAAGATTTTATTTTTAATTTGACTTTTTTAAATAATGTATTCATGAACTAATTTTCATATTGTTAAATTCAAATATTGGTTGCATAAATTAAAGGAAGCTGATTTCCTATTCAATAATGTTAAAATCGAACTTTAAATAAACTTCCAACATGAGGGTTCATATCAGCACCCTTTGACACCGCTCACTTCGTTTTAATTTCCGTTCTTCAAACACAATTTCGTCAATATCCTAGCTTTAACGGATCAGTGCCTAAATATTTACTTCTAAATATTATTATGAGTATAAGGTTATTTTTAAACGGAATAATGGTATCCTTTTTACAAACATTCAAACATTTAAGAAGGTTTAGAAAAATGAACGTCTAAACCGCTCACCACTAATGGGCTTACAAAACTGTTATGGGTAATAAAGAGTTAACAAGATTGGTTTTCGCAATGAAGGACATTTTCTTTTTGAGCCAGGAACTACATTTAACCGTTAACTCGGAATTATGACAATATTAAATTTTTATTATTACTCGATAAGAGTACTGGTACACTTTAATTGAATCAAAGATGAAATGGCTTGCTATATTTATTATATTATTAAATTGAAATATCGGATCATATAAAGAACATATATATGTATATACATTTATGCTATAACATATTAAACTTATGATGTTTTAAACTAAAGCTACGTATCAGTACGGTATTTTCGGTCGCTTATTTACTTACAGCAATAGTTACTGACTTCTGCGACTCTTTTTAGGCAAAATATAAATTTTGTATCAAATAATTGAACATCAGTTATCAGAACACGTACTGTTAAAGCAATTTGATCCACTAATTATCGCGAAAATGTTACAATTTGTCGTATACACCATGTTTTCAATGTTTTGAGATACTAATCAAATTCCTAATTAGATAAACAATGTGTCATGTATTACAGTAATGGAAAATTGTCAAAATCAACACAATAACATAATTTATTCAAAAGACGTCGTACGACATCGACACTTTAATATAAAACTATTTTGTTTGAACATTTTTATTTAAGTAATCGTTTTTTTTTTTTTTGTTTTTTGTAACAACCAGTATAGCGGTACCTCACACTAGCATAATCATTCAAAATAGCTTTAATTAGGCAACAAAACGACCATAAAAGTATTTTTTGGTAAAAGCAATTACTGGAAAAACTCCTGGGCGAGTAGCATAATTTAGAGAAGGCACTTATTGTCGGAAGTGTATTTAAAGTCATAGTACTCATCTTTTAATAATATTTGTTCTTTGCTATACAACGGCGTCCAACAATTCCGATGTAATAAAAAATAAATCTCACTGAATTAAGTTATGGCTTTTTTGTTTACTAAGAATACCAATGCAAAGCATTGAAGGGGCTTAAAAGTGACTTATAAATTTTTCAATATATCTTATGAAACTAAACTCATTTGTAATCACCTTAATAAGCTTTTATACGTAATAATTTACATTAAAGCGTTAAATGAATACAAATAAAAGATAAAAAAGACACTGTACAAATCGTGACCGCGTGGAATGGTGAAAAGAATGCTAGCAGTGTTTTCCCTTTGAATTGCAATTCCGATTCTCTGAACAAAAAATAAACCAGCCCTCCTGTCACCAGTAGAGGCAATAAGAATGGCTGTATTCAGGCTCTGTAAGTTTAATTATACATATTATAAACTTGAACTGAACGCAAATGATTTCTTACGGCTTCACGGAGTTCACACTGTATGTCTTCTTTTTGAGAAAAGTTACGTAACGTAAAAGGTTCTCGAAACTATCAAAAACGTTTTATTTTCTTACTTCCTGATACTCCTTGTTAATTCAATGATGAATTGTGCGGTCGGGCAAACTGGCCATTTGATCTTAAGTGATCACCACCGCCCATAGACAATGGCAATATAAGAAATATTAACCATTCCTTAAATTGCCAATGCACCATCAACCTTGGAAATAATGATGTCCCTTGTGCCTGTAAGTTGCATTGGCTCACCGGAAGTCAACAATAGTAAGTATTGCTGTTTAACGATTGAATATCTGATGAGAGAATCTATCCAGGCGTGCTTGTATAAAGCCCTAAGACCTAGTAAAAACTGACTGTTTTATTTCGAATATTTCTATTCGAGTGTGTTGAAAAAGACAAACATAAAAGTGTTATTTTAGCTTAACTTAAAAAAATAACAAAAAATTAAATATTAATGTTAGATGATTTTATATATATAAAAAAAATAAACTTGATATCTTTGTCAGTTCCATTTAAATGCAAATTCATTTTTTTCATTCAATTTAAATTGTGTATTATTCGTTGTTCATTAATTCGTTCTTCTGTTAAATCGACACCAAAACTGTCGCCGTTCAGTCATTCAACGCTGTCATTCGCACAATGCAAAGGCACCATTAATTATGATGGAAAATGCCTTGTGCGCTTATGTTCAGTGAGTTGTAATTGTTTGTGATATTTTGACTTTCGTATCAAATTCATTGAGTCGTGATGACATGAAAGATATGAACGACATTACTGTGAATATGTTATTTATTAAAGTTTATAACATTTTCATAACTTTTTATAATTAACTTGCGACTTTATCTACGTGCAATTATAAAGAAAACGATCTTTGCTTAATAAAAATACCTTAGTTTTTTAATGTAAAAGTGTGCAATTATTTTAACACAGTACCAAAGTATTTATCTTTTCTTATGGAGTTAAAACGTGAATTTAGTTACAATAACTAACACAAAAACTAAGTCGTCCTGTACGTACATTTCAAAGTAGATGCCGTATCGTTATTTGCTCAAAACATTGCTTCGAATTCAAAAAATGAAACGGTTATATGCTTGCCTCTAGTAAGCTATTTGATCTTATCTTTACAAAAGAAGTAAAAGGAACGTCTATCTTAAAAATATGAAACTGTTTTATTTCTATATAATGCAATAAAACATACAAGTCAAGTTAGTTTCGTAATAATTATATAGTAATTATTACGAAACTAAAACTAAATTAGTATCTAGCCTGTTCGGGTGCAGATCATGAGATTCTAGGATCGAATCCTGATATAGGTCAATCAAAGTTATTATCAATATATTCTCAGTGACAGCCATTTGTCAGAAACGTTACTAGGCCGTGTCTCAGAAATCACGGAAAACCGTTGATCCTTCGTATGATATTTCCATTTGTGAGTTTGTCTTGCATTATTACGTATTTTTTGGTTATATATCTCTTTCGCAGATTATAATTCTCCGTTGAGAACAAACGAACGTTATCATCATCATTAAATATCTGTGAAAGAATCAGGCAAACCCCAAAAATAATATTATAATGAAACAGACAATAATCTTAAATTCACCGTTAATACGATAAATATTTTAACAAAAAGTATACAAATTATACATAGGTATTATTTTTCAGAACACTAAAGGATGATGTTCAACTTTTATTTGAATGCGCACAAAGTTAATTCATTGCGTCTGAAGATGTGAGTAATATTGATGACACGTTGTTTTGAACATGCTTCGTATAATTATTATTAATCTTATTAATTTCATTGGATATCAATATCAAACCAGTCACGAAAGTGAACATCGAATAGGCAATTAGTTCAATAATAGTATATTATAGTTTAAGTGACGTCATGAAGGCACGTCTGACCATAACTTTGGTACAAGAGTGAGCAACCATTGCTTATATTGTCAATAAATTAATTTTATAAAAAAAAAAACATGTATTAACTATGCCATTGACTTAATAATAATATATACATAATAATAATCATAAAACGAATTTCAATATACCAAGCTACCAATGTAGCTTAGTTCATTGTAGATATGTTAGTGATATGAGTGTTAAAAGTATGGTTCCGTTCAATTTGTCACGATATCTAAACATATAAATTAACTTATTAAAAGTGTCCGTAGGAGGTAGGTAGGAGGTAGGTACGAGTGTAGGTATCATTATGGATAATGACGTTGCGCTTATTTAAACGAAAAGTTATATTTTATTTTTAGATGACATGTTATAGATTATATAAGTATTTGGTAACCAATAAATAATTGCAATTTAAAATCATTATTCAGTTGCAATATTTTCTTTATTCAGTTGTTTCTTAGAAGGCAAACGTTAATTATTGCCTCGCGAGTCGAACGCGGAACGAGGTAAAGAGAATCAAAGTTTAACTTTGTTGTGAGCACGTGTCGAGATAGTTAAAAAGTATTGTAAAGCTACACATGTTACTTACAAACAAGATGTTCGTATAAAAATCATTGAGAATTATTTACCTTAAAATAGAACCATCAAGCACTCTGCTTTCTTAAGAACGGTCCCATTTTTAAGGTCTTGATAAGTATTAAAGTAATTAAGCGTTAAATAATTTCTGTGTTTGGTTTGTAGTCCTTCAATCGCGTTCCAAAAACTAGTCGAGTCATGGAACGTAACGTACTGTTTTTAATATAAATTTTATTGTTTCTCATAAAATTTAAACTTACACGGACCAGTCCGAAATCAGCTAGTAATTAAACATAGGACAATAAACTATATCAGTAGAACGTGATATATTGAGACCTATACTATACGATTATTTGAAAACTTTATAAAAGTGCACAGACCAGATACAAAATAAATATATAAAACAGTTATTGTATTATTTACGCTGCACGCACTTTCGAGTGACAGTTGTTTGCGGTACACTGTGAATGACGACTGTTTGAACGTTCATTTGTTTGAAACTTTCAAGGATTTATTGCTGTCATTATACCACTTGATGTTGAATGTCTTTAATATCATTTTCAGTAATATAATTTATACACATATATAGCAAAGGCAAAACAATTGAGTACATTATTCTCCTATGTTTGTCAACCAATTTTCTTTTCTTCGGACAAGCCTTAATATTATCAATTAATAAGGAATCTTAAAAACATTTACTACTAATGTATAAAATATAATAATAATAGTGTCCTCCAGACCAATTTCTACAGAAATTACGCAGGATATATTATATTGCACAAGTGTGTGCGCTCACAGGTGCACTCTGTATTCCCTAACTCTTATAATCCGATGGGACGGCAATCCGACACGACCGGAAAGAATTCAGGTGCAGGACCAACGGCTTTATGAGCTTTTTGAGGCACGGGAGTGTACACACTTCCATTTCCAGATTCCGCGCTGCTACTGATAATTTTCTGACAGAAAAACCCAATAACTTTTTACTGGCCAGACTCGGGAATTGAACCCAGGACCTCCGGGTCTGCGGCCTTACATCAAGCCACTAGACCAACGAGGCAGTCAAAAATATAGTAAGTGTTTAGTTTTATTTTATTCGTTCCGACTTCGCACGAAACCCTTTCCGTTTCTTCGCTTATCTTATATAAAATTACTTTAAAGGAAAAAAAAATATAATTTTAAAAGTAAATATCTTTGACTTTTTTGTAGACATGTTGAAGTTCTAAAAAAATACACACAAATCAATTAATTTTCCAATATCCACAAAAACATAAACATACTATATCCGTACTAAAATTATAATCATTAATCATGCTGTGAAAGTACCACATCACATTTATGTGGTACTAATATATAAAGTATATAAGTATTTTGGGTAAAATACGGATATATTTAACAAAATTTATGTACTTGAAAAAATGTATAATAAATTAGAAATACGAGTCCTTATCTTTGTCTCATTTGTATTTTACGTTCGGCCCGTACTTATGTCAACATATTATATCCTTACAAATAACTATAAAATTATATTTTATATATAGGCCTCTGCATCTCTGACAGATGATCGGCATCGCGAAGGCACTTGCGTTCATGACTGAAAAGACCAATGCGAGAGAGGATCCTTCGGCCGCACTTCCGACAAGTGTATGCGCCCCCAGATGGGCGGGGGTTTGAAGCCCGCTCATGACGCCTAGTGCGTTTTTCTTTTAGTAATTTAAACCAGTCATTGTCATGCTTTGATTGACCTTCGTGAATAAGGCGTCACCACATGGCACGGTCCTCTGCCAGTTCCTCCCATCGATTGCATCCACAACATCTCCCAGTAGTATTTGCCTTGGAAAACGAGTCTGCGTCATTCGATGCACGAGTCCCAGCCACCGTAACCGTTTTTTTTAGAATGGCCATGATGCTAGGCAGCTGTGCCTCGCCTATAACAGACTCGTTTCTCTCGCGATCCTGCCATGTGATGCCCAGAATGTTCCAAAGACAGCGCAAGTGAAATGTGTTTAGTCGGCGTTCTTGTTTTGCGTACGTTGTCCACGTTTCTGCTCCATAGTGTGCTTAGGACACATGATTGGTAAACAAGCATTTTCGTTTTTACCGTAAGGTGTCTGTTATCCCAAGCCCTTGTACAGAGCCTCCCGAACGTAGAGGCTGCTTTGCCGATGCGGAAGTCGATCTCTGCATCAAGCGAGAGATTGCTCGATAAATGCGACCCAAGGTAGCAAAATTTGTTAACCACCTGTAAAAGTGCGCCGTTAAGCAAGATGACTGGTTGCTCTAAACATCCTTGCGCTAAAATAACGGTCTTCTTGCAGTTTATGGACATTGAAAAGAGGTCGCACGCTCTGTCAAATTTGTCCATTAGACTCTGGAGTTGAGCTTGGTCATGAGCAACGAAGGCAGCGTCGTCAGCGAAGAGGAGACTATCTACAAATAGGTCGTCCCTGTGGCGTTTGGACTTGAGCATTGAGATGTTGTACAGCCTACCATCGGTTCGCGTGTGTAAGTGGACGCCTTGCTGTTCATCTCCAAAAGCAACCTTCAGAAGCACCGAGAAGCAAGCAAGGTGGGGGCCAGTGCACAGCCTTGACGAACACCACGGCGTACTTCGAATGGCGTGGATGTGTTGCCATTGTGCAGGACGGTGACTTCCATATCTTCGTGAAATGATTACACTATCCTTAGGAGTTTTGGGGGCATCCAATTCTGACAAGAACCGAGTTCAACCCCTCTCTCAAGCCTTCAAGGAGTCAAAAGCCTTGTTTAGGTCTACAAATGCAATGACTAGGGGGGTATGTTGCTCCCTACACTTTTCTTGTAGCTGTCTGAGTGAAAATATTATGTCAACAGTTAACCGTTGGGACCTAAAACCACATTGTGCCTCAGGGTATACGCGGTCGGCGAGCCTTTGTAGTTTGCCTAAAATGGCCCTAGCAAAGGCTTTACCGACGATGCTAAGAAGAGATATTCCGCGGTAACAGTTGCAGTCGCCACGATCGTCTTTGCCTTTATAAAGAGTGACGATGTTAGCATCTCGCATATCCCGAGGGACGTAGTTTTCTTCCCAGCACTTAGCCTGGTGGTTATGAAGGATGGGCAAGAGACACTCAAGCTTGAGGACTTCAATGACAACATCGTCTTTTCCGGGGCTCTTTCCTCTATTGTGGGTGCAACGTCTAGCTCGTGCCAAGTTGCCAGATTCGGGACAAGCTCCACTGCTTCTGGCTGAATATCCATCCAGGGCACGAGTAGAGCCCCTTGTAGTATTCTACCCATCTTGCCATCTGACGGGTGCTGTCTGTTATAACAGAACCGACGGTTTCCTTTAGAGGTGCCGTCTTTTTTGGAGTAGGAACTCTTTTGCTGCCCGTGTACACCCTGCCAATATCCCCCGCGTTTGCGCACGCTTGGATGCTTTGGCAAAGCTCTGTCCAATACGCATTTGCAAAGAAGCGCGTCCTACGCTGGAGTTAGGCTTTTGCCTTCGTGAAATCTTTACGCGTCGCATCGCAAGGGTTAAGGCGAAAATTTAAAGCGGCTTGGCGTTTCGAGTCAATCAAGGGAAGTAGGTGCTCCTCGTTTTCTTGAAACCAGTCGTAAGATTTTGCCTTTTGATAGCCAAAAACCTTGCCTGCAGTGTCAGTGAGAAGAGACTTGACTTTTTCCCATTCGACTCGCGCTGATGCCGTACTGTCCTAAGTTGCAACTTCTTCGCAGACGAGTTCCCCAAACGACTCCACTACTCACTGTCACGAGTCTTGAAAGGATTTATCTTTTTTCGACCGAGTGGCTTGGAAGAATGGACTCTCCTAGATACAAGTCGGACTTTAGTAGCAACGAGGCTGTGATCGGTGTCGCAATCGGCACTGTGAAACGCCCGCGTGTGGAGCGTTTCCCGTAGGTCATTCCTTCTTGTAAGAGCAAGGTCTAATTGGTGCCAGTGTTTAGATCGAGGGTGCATCCACGAGACTTTCCGCATCATTTTGCCTTTAAAAGAGGTGTTGGTAACAAACAGCTGATGCCTTGAGCAAAACTCCAACAGTCGTTGTCCGTTGTCGTTAAGCTTGCCTATGCCGTGTGCACCGAGGCATTCAGGACAGGCTGATGTGCCCTGACCGACGCGGGCATTAAAGTCAGCCAAAATATACAGTCTGTCAGTTGGATTCACCCTGCGCACTGTCTCATCGAACTGGCCGTAGAATTGATCCTTGGTCTCAGGTTTTGAACTAAGCGTCGGTGCGTAAGCGGAAATTAGCGTGACAAAGCCGCTTTTTGTGTTTAGACGCAAGACCATAATCCACTCGGAAACGCCTACAGGTGTCACTATGGCGTTGATGAAATGGTTTCGAACCGCTAAACCTACACCATGCTCTCGTGTTTCCAAGGAACTCTTGCCCTTCCAGTAAAAAGTGTAGTTAGCTTCACGCAAAGACCCTTCGTCTTCAGTTCTGGTCTCTTGTAAGGCTACAATATCGATATTGAGCCTTTTAAGCTCCACGTCGATACTGTAAGTTTTGCGCAGTTCTTGGGCGCAATCGGAGCTTCCGTAGGTGTTCGGAAAGCCTGTCCTCATCGTTCGGATTTCATGTCGCAAAGCGCATGTAAGCAGCGTTTGTGTGGGTTTTGAGATTTGTGTTCCTTTGAGCAGGTGGTTAATGTCACAGCGTCAACGCCTAGCTGTAAGGCTTGTGTTCCGTTCACCCAGGTGGAACAAGTTAACGCTGAGGCGGATCAGTACCTTATTGATCGGGGGCTGCCCGACTTAAAGCAGGCGGTAACTGAACGATGGATCTACGATGGATCCTCCTACTGTCAAGAGTGGCCCCTGGCGTCCGCACTTACGCCTATTCGTGTTGACTTATAACCGGTGACTGCCACTCTCCGTGTTGTTTTCCACCTGCAAGACAGGCGGGCGAAGTGTCCTCTCCGTGGATGCTGCTACGCCTGGGCCAGGCGACTTTATGGCAACACGGGCTTGCCCAGTACCCATGCCACCCTCTCCTCCTCTCCAGCAGGATCCGCAGGAATGACGAGTCAATACGTGTGGTGCTGGTTTGGCCGCAGGTGACTGGCTTACGCCTAAACGGAGGCACCGCTCCGGGTTTGATATTAGTTTTCCTTCTTCTTTAGCGTGACGCTGAGATAATTTTGGGAAATAGCGTATCAAGGAGAGGGGTGAAGATACTGTGATCACGAAAGATACAGGAATGTGACACTAGTAGCTAGTAGCAGTCCGGGGTCGCGTACCCGTAGTGATTCCAACCAGCTATCGGACAGATAACTGGTAGATCTACCCTCTGGACAAATTATATTTTAATAAATTAATTTTAGAGTCTATGGGCACACTTATAACGTTGTTTAGGTATCGTACCCGTAGTGATTCCAACCAGCTATCGGACAGATAACTGGTAGATCCACTCTCTGGACAAATTATATTTTAATAAATTAATTTTAGAGTCTATGGGCACACTTATAACGTTGTTTAGCGGGTGATTAGGTTATCTTCTTTCAATCAAAATCAGTAACGACATGATTTAATATACTAAATTGTTCATAGCTTTGAGATTTATCTTATACTAATAAAAAAAACTTCACCAATTTATACGTTATTAATTAATGTTATTTTTATGAACATACAGTCCAGTACAGTAACAGCCTGTGAATGTCCCACTGCTGGGCTAAGACCTTCTCTCCCTTTTTGAAAAGAAGGTTTGGAGCTTATTCCACTACGCTGCTCCAATGCGAGTTGGTGGAATATACATGTGCCAGAATTTCAGTAAAATTCGACGCAGGCGGCTTTCCTCACAATGTTTTCCTTCACCATTGACGGTGAAGCAGCACCAGATAAATTATAATAACAAATTTAGCACATGAAAATTCAGTGGTGCTTGCCCGGCTTTGAACCAACGATTATCGGTTAAGATTCACGCGTTCTTACCTCTGGGCCATCTCGGCTTCATTTTATGATCATATTTCATTTTATTTTTTATGATGTAGCTTTAGTTTATGAATTACTAATGGTCATTCAATATAAACTTTAATATCTCTTAGCCGGTCAAAATCATGTTTTTTAATAAAAGTCACCTAACGTACGAAAAAGTTTAGATCTGTACGAAATAAATCACATTATTTGTGAATCTCAACTGTACAAAAAGTTTTGATTTATCGCCGGATGGTCTTCTCTCGTAAACAAGCTACTAACATGTTTTTGCCAACTATTTCCGAGCTAATTTGGAAGCCACTTCATGTTTTAAATTCAGTTTCCATTATGGAAGTACTGGTATAACTATTTTTTTTAACGAAATTATTCCGTTACTTAGAATAACATCAGTTTTACAGAAATGTGAATAATAGTCGGAAAAAAACAAAGCAAAGAAATAATATTACTTTTATTCAGAGAAAAACTTGAACTTTTACCTAACAGTAATAAGCAACGAGTAATTAATAAATTATTCTAAGCTAAGACTGTTACTGTGATTTTATTTGTATATACATTCAATAATAAGAGTTTTTTTATATCAAGCCGTAGTTTATTTTTCATATAATAATAATTACGTTTTTTTTTTAATTAAAAATAGAGATCTTTTGGAATATAAACCTGAAGATCACATGAGTATGACTTGCATATAGACATTGATACCGTAATAATTATTAACCATATAATTCACCGTCAATGCACCACCATTTTTGGGAACTAACATGTTATGTCCCTTAAGGCTATAGTTATACTGACTTTAAAATGGAACACAAGAATACCAAGTATTGATGTTTGCCGGTAGAATGTGAGGCATAGTGCCTTGACTTGAGTTTTATTAGAAGCCAAGAAGGCGTAGTGGACAGAAAGAGCTAATCTTTATCATAGGCTACGTGTTGAATCAAAAAAGAATAATTGAGTTTTCAACTACTTAATCTGTGTTTATCACTTATGTAGTAATTGGTTGCGAAGAAAATTATCGCAGGGAGATCTGCATACGTCGGATGAAGTTCTGAACACATGAATTATTCCACATTTCTGAACACACTATTATTCCACAGTGGACCACCACAGCTTAAGCACTTATAATTAGCCCAGCAGTGGGACAAATTTAGGATTGTTACTGTTTTCTTAAGAACATTAATAAGCTAAAAAAGAGAAGTTCAAATTCTTTGAAACTCAACCCTTAAGTTGGGTTAAAAATGTTTTAATTAAAATTCGTAATGACGTCCGCTCCTCGGGTTAAACTTACTTTGATGGCTGTTTCAATGGCGATCATTTGTATTACTTTAATCGTTACAATTGCCTTATTCCGCTAAATTATAACCTTAAGATTCTGTCTTTTGTAACAAAATTTACAAAGAGTGATTTATATTGAAAATCTTTTATCTGGATATACTAGATGGGTTATAATTTCAAGTATGAAAGAAATAACGTGAACTGCTATTATTTATTTTAGCTAATGGCTCTCCAGATTTCCGTTACAATAACGTAACTATAATATCGCAAGCGGTTTGCAGTAAAAGCTTTATGCAATAGAAAAACTGTAAGAATAATTACTGCATTAAACTGTGTAAATACTTGACGTGCAAAAATAAAATTTATTTTTACAAGTCTTGTCAGCGCTTTGTTTATTTAAAACTATACTAATATTATAAATACGAATATAACTCTGTTTGTCTGTTACGCCGTGCGAAGCCACTGAAATGATTTTGTTAAAATTTGGTATGAAGTAAGCTTGAACCCCAAGGACAGACAAATGTTACTTTTTTATACTTTACACCTGCTCACCCCTGACACGCAGGCGAAATCTAATATAAAATAAATATAATTGATAAGTTGACTCCACATCACAAAAAAACTATAAAAATTGTAATACATTTTGCGTTAATTTATTCGTTCGATATTCAAATAGTAACTCTATAAAATAGTTATTTTTTCAATTTTAATCATTGCAATCGACTTGCGCAAACATAGTTATACTAAATAATAATAAACTTCGTCATGTTGTTAACAATTAAAATTCATATATACGATACCTATTGATTTATTAGATATATTGGTAGAAATCAATTAGTTGACGAGTAGACTTTTAGAAGAGGGATGGAAGGATCGGTTGATTGGTTGATAATTAAAAAAAAGAGACGATGGGCTTAATAAAGATAAGTAGACATTATGAAAACAAGATGGGTTGGCAAAATCTTAATTATACGATTAGGTATATAATTTACTGGTTTCCAGTTCGCTAGTATTTAAATTATTATTGGAGTGAGATGTGTTCAAGTAAATATACTGTGTCTTTGTTACTAGTTTCGTAACAAAGATAATGTTTATTATGGAAAATATATTATAATTATATCTACTAAAGATTAAGAAAGTGACGTTACGATTTTGAGTCACATATTAGTTTAGTTCTAAGCTTATTTTTTTAGCTTAATGGCTTTCAGTTGTTCCTACAGAACTTACTAAAGTGAAATTGACAAAGATTAAATTACTCGAGTCTGAAAAGCAATATAAAATTTATTTTAGCTTTCTATTGGAAGTGAAACATTACCTACTATAAATTACAACTGCGTCTAACATAACGTAATGAAGTAGCAACTGTACTCCATACACCTACAGTTTAAATTAATTAACTCGTACCAAGGTTTCGTTTTATTCTTCCCGAGAAATAATGATAAAGTCTATTCATTAGCTGCTTGGCAACGCCCTACTTTATGAGGGTTAACTTGTATGTATAAAATGATATGTTCCTATTTGTATTCCTTTTACTCCATTGGGGTTAAGCGAATAAAAATAAAGATTGGGTTGGATTGGTAGTTTTAAGCACATTTTTTACGGTATAACTTGATTCTACAAAAGAAACATGATAAAGTGTCCTAAATACCCTACTGCTGTATAAAGGATCATCGTATGTTAAGAAGATTTGCTGTTTTTTTTTTAAATAAATTTGGCTTAAATTTTTGTGTGCAATGTGCAACTTGCAAAACTTTCAACTTTAAAACTGTGTACTTAAAAATTAGGCAAAAACTATAGTAAGTTGCCTTGATTTTAATCGTTTACTTTTGTTTAAAATCGTATCACCATTTTTGATCTTATTTATATTTGTAGAGTTAATATATTAATCTTACAATAAAAAGCACCTACTGAGCTTAATAACAAAAATATTTATGTTTAATGAAAAAAAATGCATATAGACAGGTCATCAAGATAAGTAATAATAGCATAAAAATATTGATGTATGACAACACGTGGTTCATCTTTGCACACTGAATAAATTTACTTTGTATTAAGTGTAGCGTAGAGTGACGTATGTAAAATGTAGGCGTTGGCTCGAACAAAGAACTAAAAAAATATATAGATTTTGTCGTTTGGAATAACTTTTTGAGTGAAGTAATATTTTTTATTCTCTATAGTTTGTTAATACAGTGTTAAAATGTCATGTCTTTATAATTAAATTATTACATTTTGGCAAGGCTTTGTGCTCATATTTATTATCTCATATTTAGCACAAAGCCCTGTCACTAAGTAATACAATCTGCTCATCACATATTATTTTTATTCTAGAATAAGATTCGATAACACTATTACATGATAAAGAAACCCGTTACCTGTCTATCCATCACTATCCTTATCCTATTAATTTTGCGCTTTGGACAGTATTTTCACTTACAATTAGCCATGTCAAGTCATATTCTCTCTTATTTCTTGCAAGTTTCAATGTGAAGGTTAACTTATAAATGTACTTCGTTAAACTACACCAACAAACTACGATAATATTTTTTTATGAGTTTCGAAATGGTTTCCTAATTTGTCGCTCTAGTGAGGCCGGTAAAAAACATGTAGAAGCATGTTTACGAAAGCCGGCATCCGGTGATAAGTCAAAACTTGTTGTTGTTTCCTTCGTCTGTGGAAATCGCCATATTCGGTAAAGTGTCGCTAACTTTGGCCATATGAACTAGTTTTAGTCAACTTTTACAACTCCCGCCCTTATATAGCTTCGACGACGTTTCTTAAATATTATGTGCATTATTAAGCTTGGAACGTTATTTTCTTCTTAAATTTTTTTGTGTTAGCATTTTTTCAGTAACGCCCGCCTATTTTATATAGTATCGAAGGTCATTCTCAACTGAATCGTTCCATGGCTGACGCGGGAACGGCGCTGCTTCGGCATATATGTGATGTGCAAAAAAAATTTTAGGATACTATTGAAGTATTTTGTGATGATTATCCAAAGCAAATAAATTATGTGGCATTCGATGCGCTTCATATAAGCTTCAATATTACAAATAACTTAAAAAGTTTTCGCTACATGAATGAAGGCATTACGTATGTGCTTAAAATTCTTTCTTCAGATAAATTCCAACTCTTGCAGATAAATAGATGTAATAGTGTTATTTTTAGTGAATGAATGATATAGTTTAGAATAGGAAATGACTTATAATCCTCTTTAACTCCTTACAAGCATTTCTTTTTTGTTTGTTATTAACGTTGATGATGTTGATTAAAAAAAAACTTAGTTTTAAAACAGAATGAGAGAGTTACACTCATAATTCACTATAAATTTATTAGATAAATCAAATTATTCGTAGTCTTACTTTTGTAAACCCGTATTTGAACACGTGACTATCGATTTACACACCAAAAGTTCTTCGAGGAATATCCAATATGTCGTCATAATAGTGCTTTCAAAAATTTTATGTATTCTGTTTTATCTAGGTTACGTAAACTACATAATATTTAAAATTCACACCGTGAGCATGAAATTTTCTAAGTCATGCGCAAGAATGTTAATTAGATTCTTCAGGTAATAAAACCTCGGCGACACCTTCAAGTAAATTTGATACTTTTTACACTATAATGAGTTCATTTTATAAATAAAAAACTATTAGAATAATATGAATTTGAATATTTTAATTTAATTGCAATAACAAGATTACATTATTACAACACTATTCAAATATATTTTATTAGTAAAAAACTTGAAACATAATAATATTTTTAATTGATATTTAACAATTTAAGTATTTAACAGAAGTTTTCTATTCAGCTAAATATAAAAAGTATGTAGTTATGCCCAATATTATTAATTATTTCATTTTCAGACTATCTCAGTACATAATTATATATTTATTTTCTATTAATTATTATAAATTAAATTCATTTCTTGCAAATATGGTCGCATGTCACAAAAGTTGTTGAATTCTGAAAATTTGAAACCTTAGGGTACAGAGATCGGTTACAGTTTTGAGGCAATTGAACGCAAAATTAATTACATGTCAATAAGGGGTACTTGCCGAAAAGTTTTATGTTTTATCCTCTTACATTTTGCTCACGTTTTGCATTAATAGAATCCATTATATTGTTGTTATATTAATAAACTTCATAAAAATCAATCTAAATGTATATATAATATAAGCTGACAAACATTCTTGTTACTTAATATTTTTGTTTTTGTTTTTTCTGAAATTCTCAACGGAATATAAAATTACGTAATTTTCGAGGCATGGGATTGTGACCAATGCCAATTTTCAAACTTCGAGCTACAACTGAGTACTCTTTAACAAAAAATCCAAAAACCTTTTATGTGGTCGTGACCAAAGGCTTGAGCCCAGGACTTCAAGATGCAGTTTTAAAAACCATACTAGATTAAGGCAGTGAAAATATTTATAATTAGCATTAGTCAAAATGGCTAAGCACATATAGCACGTTGACTTAAAGATCGTGGCTTAACTTCTGTCTATCATGTGGTTTGTGGTGTATGAGTACTTTCTTTTCAGCATGTTCCACCATGCATGTTACTGTCTTATAATAATAGCATTGTGAAAGCCTAAGGTATTGCGCAGTTTAATGATATTGTGTATATATATGTCAAGAAACCTAATGAACTTGTGGAGTATTCGTGTAATAGCTGACTTTGTGAAGTTCAAGAAAGTTTTCTTGAACTTCACAAAGTAAATAAATGAAATAGGATATTAATTGAAGCAGCTTCATAACGTTACCCTTACTCCTAGTAGTTAAACGCTAACACAGCAAAACATTTACCGTATGATTAATATGATATATTTTATTATTTTTTTATGTAGTATAGCACCTGATGGCAAGCGGTCACCAACACCCAAGAATGTCTTGGCATTGTATGAAATTTTAACTATCGCGCCACCAACCTTGGGTACTAAGATATTATGTCTCTTGTGCCTATAATTCCATTGGCTCACCTAACCTTCAAATCAGAACACAACAATACCAAGTACTCCTGTTTTGCGGTAAATTATCTGACGAGTGGGTGGTACCTACCCCGACGAGCTTGCGCTAAGCCCTACCATTACTAAAATTATATAGAATATTAAGCAAAGTTCTTTATTTAATAAGCTAAAATGTCATCTAAATTGATGGGACAAATCAAGTAAGGCTACAATGCAATAAGTAAACTCTGACATAGATAACAGAGACTGGTATAGCCCGTTGAATAATTCCTGAAATTATTCTTAACAGTAAAATACATTATGCCGTAGTGTGAGCGACATGCACGGGTTAGTGCTTTATAGTTGCGCTATAGTTTTATATTGAAAATGTACTGTAATAAAACCTTATTATTATTTGGGTAGTTATCTAATTTAATTTGTCACGAAGAGTAAACAGGCGGTAGATTATCGTGAATATGAGCATAACAATATTAAATGTAATATTTAATATAACGATAACATAATTTAAATTAATTGTTTTTGTATTCATAATATATAATTAATATATTCGAACGACGATGCTAACCATATTATTTATCATTGTTTATTCATTTTAATTTTATTTGCTTATATTTTAAAAATGATGATACCTCTGACCGAATTTAAAACACTGCCATTTAGAAAGACTACATCTGAGCAAAAGATATAATTTTACGATGATATTTTATCGTATAAATATATTTGATCGTAGTGTGTCCAAACAGAGGTGCATACTGTACTTCTGGAATTTATATTGTGCTACTAAAATAAATAAATAAGTTTTGTTCGATGTTTCGTAATAATCTCGACTATAAATCTATATATAAAATATAAAATTAGTTTGTTGTTAAGCATACATAATAAATAATAAGTAGCAGTCTGTAATTGTCCCACCGCTGGAACTTGCTCTATTTTTGAGGCCAAGGTTTGGAGCTGATTCTACTATGTTGCTTAAATGTGGTTCGGTGGATACATAAGAACACACGGTCGTCTGACACTTGGAAGATTTTTCACGATATTTTTCTTTACAGCTAAGTTGTATTATAAATACAAATTGAGCACTTTTAAGATTTCTGGTGTTTGCCATCTCATCTCTATTTTTAAAAACTTAACTGAACGTGCATAGTCAGTTTCGGTAGCTAGTATTATTATATAAGTATTAATCCGAATGATACGTCATAACATTGTTAACTATTCGCTGAGGCTAATTAAATTTCAATGAATTGATGTAATAATCATAAGATATGAACCACAAAGGGATATTATATATTTACCTATATATACATATGTTAAATTATTCACATCCTGAACTTTGACTAGCTAGAGGCAAGAATACATAGTTAATAAAACAATTGAATGACGATTAAAAATAGTATAAATCCGTGTTCAAGCCAATAGATGTTTCGTGCGCTAGTGCTTTTAATTCAATAGTTCTTGATAAGGAAAGAAAAACTTCATGACTTAGACATTTTGAGAGTTGTGTATTCATAAACCCAATATGAAGCTGCATGGTGGAATGAGTACCAAAATCTTCCAATTAACATGATGTGGAAGAGAGAGGATGTCTTTGTCAGGCAGAGGAATAATAAGGAACTTACGTTGCCTATTTATAAACTTTGATTGAGACCACTTTTTATTATTATTTATCAGCTTGTAATACTAAAATATATATAACAATGTACAGTGAAAGTGATTTGTTCTGTTTTTGCCATCAGACCTTAAGCAATCGTGGTTTTAAATTAGTTTGAGACAAAGTAAGGGTTACTTGTTACTATTTATCTTGTTTGATAAATATATTCGCATTTTATTCGAGTATATTTATTATGACATATTTAGTATCTTTAATCTGCTCCATTGGTCTAATAGCTATCATAAAATGCATATCAGGTCTTAGGTTCAATTCTCCTTTTTTATTTCGCAGAAGATGTGCATTTACTCGTTTTCCCCAGATGAAGTGGTGGTATGTGGAGCGTGTATTATGTTTTGTACAGTTGGTAGACAGGTGTCAGATTTAACCGTCTTCTTGACCGATTTCAGAGAAATCTTCTTCAACTTTGATTACTTTATTATAATTATTAGATGAAATGAATCATTGGAATTATTAATTTAGTCACTAGATATAAATTTATTCTATTATTTCTCCGCGACACAATCCGTATCAAAAAAATAAAATAACAAACAGACAGTAGCATTCGTATTGATTACAATAAAAGTATAATTAAATTAGGTGTAATCAACTGAATACATACAGTAATCATTATTAATACGAGAGAAGAATAAAAAGATGGTCAGAAGACGTAATATGGTTCCAAAGTTGTACATAAAAGCATCGCTTTCTCTTTCTTATACGTGGGAATAAAACGGATAGACAAATAGCTGTCAAGCTTTGTCGAGATATGAAAAGCAGAATCAGTACCATTACTATAATATGTTCGATGAAATCCGATGTTTCAAAGCGGTGTAGAATTACATCGTAGCGAAATGTAGGTGACATTCCTAGAGCTGTAGATTAAGTGCTACTGGTGATAAGAATTATTGGAATCCGTTTAGTGTAATTGGTGGAGATAGTGTTTTGCATCGTATTGTAATATGGAGTGTGAGACAACTAGTGTAATTGCAGGCACATTTACCTTAATCCAATAATTGCCAGCGTAATGAAAATGTATCCAACGGTTAACACACCTTACCATCTGAAGCCAAACGTGATAACTTACCATATTCAAGCTAGCTTATTAAATGATTACATTTTGGCAATTATTTTATTTTACAGATATACTAATAATTTTCATATTTATTTGATTTTAGTGATTTACAGTCAAATGTGTTATCTTGAAAACGTATTATTATTATAATATACAGAAGTACTGTAAACATGCTGTATACGTCTCACAAATTTTACAATGCAAAGATTGGTATTAGGATGCCAGTTAGTCACACTGAGAAGATTCGAAAAAACTTGATTACACATAGTTAGGTAGAATTTTTTTAAGAAGTAAAATATCCAACATCTTATTTCACCACTCCGCATTGGTGCAGCGTGGTGGAACAAACTTTCAAGCCTTCTCCGCAAAAAAAGGAAGGGAGGCCTTAGCCCATCAGTGGGACATTCACAGACTGTTACTATTGCTGCTGTTACTGTTAGATAAAGACATAGAAAAAAAAACAAGAGATTAATATATTAATTTAAATACCTGTGTGTTTTTATCAAATAATTTTCATGAAACTGTATACGATGAAAAGTTATAATCTAAAATAATTATCACTCATATAAAGATTGGCAATTTAAATTATTTTCTTACTAGTTGTTATTTAATAAGACTCTACTAAGTTACAGAATAGTTCTTTGTTCAACAGTAGAACTTTGTTATATTTTTAATTGTTATTATTCTTAAAATAATAACTACATAAATATTACATCCATTGTCCACGCATATAACAACAAAGACTTGAACTCGTATATGTATGTATGTACTTTAAGTTTTATAATTATAATGTCGTTCTTTTGTAAAAGTGGTAAGGAATATAAAAAAGCTTTCCTGGCATGAATTCAGAAGTCAGTCGCTTTAGACAATGAATTTTGATTTTCTTTACAATACTAACTTCATAAAGTTACAGCCTTTGAAAATTGCTACAAAGTGAACTGTTTCGACGGTGGCTTACCGAAGATTTGTTACGGGTTTCTGTTATAAATCCAGCGATTTCGGGACCGCCCTACCACGCCCCTAGCTTACTGTTGAAGCGGAATTTAGCGGCATTGTACTATGTTATCGCTTAGGACGACCGCAAACGTTGCAAGAACTTATGATTGTCTTAAGACAATAAGCTCCGTGTGGTCTATATAAAAAAAGTTCTGTTTTAATTGTTTTCTTTGTTTAATTGTATGTTATGTTAAAAGCAAATATTGACTGAATTGAATTAACTTCTACTTTGATACGAATCACAATTTAAAAAAAATCCTCGGTAAAAGCGTACATTCAATTTTTAATGCTGTTGACAATACGCTTTTTTAACATAACGTAAATTACGTGATACAAAATTTGACAGAACATTCGGGTTGTTTTTTAAACCTGAAAGCGACAGATTGGTAAATCGTACTTACTCGTAAATGAAATCACCGAGCGCGATTTGTGGGAAATACTCAATTCAAAATGATCATTTCCAATGAATACTTGATTATTTATTTGAAAAAATACCTTCATGGAAAATATGTTAAATATACTGTTTTCTATTATAATATTAATATTTAATGCAAGAAAAAAATTGTCCTTGCGGCTAATAAATCTAATATGAATCAATTGCGACTTTTATTTATTGTGTATTAATGTCTTAAGACCTTTTTGTCGTAGTTGTGTAAAAATCCTTATATTGTAGCGTATTTAGGGTAACTCTTGTACAACTTTATCGTTTAGTGATATATAAATTTGTTTAACGGTCCGCTGTCGAGGCACTTAATTCCATTGCTTAGTTGAATGCGCAGTGTGGGCTAGTAACGCCACGAGTAAAATTAACTATGTAAAATGTACACAGGAAGTACTGACGATGCGATAATTTAGCTTAATGGCCACTTACATTAAGAATAGCAAAAAGAATAACAAATAACTCGTCTAATAAAATTAATAAAGGCATTATTTCATTTTCGTAACACTTAAATTGTTATTAAAATAATGAATATAAAAATTATTACGCACGTGAGACTAAATTAATCATGTTAATCATCTGATTATTTTATTTTATAAAATAAGTATAGACTATCTTTACTATCTAATTTTAAATATACTATACATCGAATTGTCTATTTATTATATTTTAAGCATTAAATAAAACTACGAAGTTTTTTTTTAAAAAAATCTGGTACAATAATTTATCAAATTTATTAGCCATTGCTAATGTTCCCTTCATCAGTCCTTAACCTACTACTAACGGAAACAAAGCAGACCAATTTTAAGCCACTACTAATAATAATAATGTCCTCCAGACCGATTTCGGCCACGGCGATATTATAGTGCACAAGTGTGTGCGCAAACACAGGTGCACTCTCTATTCCCTAACTCTCATAATCCGATGGGACGACAATCCAGCACGACCGGAAAGAGTTCAGGCGCAGGACCAACGGATTTACGTGCTTTCCGAGGCACGGGAGTGTACACACTTCCAACTTCCAGACTCCGGGCTGCTACTGAAAATTTTCTGTCAGAAAATCCCAATAACTTTTTATTGGCTCGACCTGGGAATTGAACCCAGGACCTCCGGGTCAGCCGCCTTATATCAAGCCACTAGACCAACGAGGCAGTCAAGCCACTACTACTTATGTATATGCACTTAAATTTTACCTCCCATGCTCCAGCAAAAATTTCACTGTCATTCAAAGCGCATTTATTTCACAAATATATATAGAATTATATAAAATATTCTAGATCTCGAAAAATAATGACATGACGTCATTTCAAGGTCAAAGTTGTTATTTGTCTTTACTCCTGATATCATTGAATAGACTATGCACAAAATGTTTTCAGTGTAGCAATTCGATAGTTGGACAGATTCATCATATATTCCGGAACAAACATCACTGCTCTTGACATATCATCAGTCATCAGTGTATCGAATCCCCTTTGAGGCATTGTTTATGTGATCAAACAAAAACTAAGTGTCGTGTAGACGTCACGACATAACATATTAAGATTTGAAACTGGTTTCAATATTAGGGTATTAAAATGTAAGCAATAGTAAAACTAAAAAACAATTTAGTTTTATTCGTATTATTACAAATGACATATCCTAAATTAATTTTTTGCAAATTTTGGTTAAGTGGCATGTTTCCCCGACTAGTTTGCAGACATTTATTTTTTTCTGAGCTAAAATGAGAAAATGTATTTAATAAATTCCTTTTTTAAACATTAAATGAATTAATAAAAATATTAATTTGTTGTAGAAACATATGAAATATGGCAGTAAGAAATGGCTAACGATTGTGCACTAGAATATGAAACTAAGTATCCCATTAGCTTAAATTTAAAAATGGACCAACCACAATTTGTTTTAATTCTCGAAAATAACTTAGCAAAGGCTGCATTTTTATTAATTCAATTTATTTCTTAAAAAAATATTAAAATATAACAAACGGTTGTGTGAGTTTTACGATTCAGCGTTTGATTTAAATCCTATATATAATTAATAATTTTTACTTAATTTACAAAAAAAGTGAAAATGAAAGTATGAGTAAAGAAATATTGAGAAAATTAATCAAACAAGCATCTTTATTACGTTCAGGATATAAGTAATAATAATTAGCAATATGCAAGATGGAGTCTAAGAAATAGGTTTCCGGAAAGACCGCAGTAAATTGAATTAAACATTTTGTTCTTATGTCGCCTCTGTCAGCCTTCACGTTATGTCTTCTTGTAATTTTCTCTCTTAATAAAATTAAGGTTTTCAACGTAAATAACCCGAACAAATGCTTTTGTGTTGTATTTGTGTAAATTAAATTTGCGTTGATTGAATTTAAAGCTGTTATGCTAACAAACAAAGCATTTCAGTTTTTTTTGTTAGTATAAAGTTTTTGGAAATAGCAATATTATTAAAATTATTTTTACTAGCTTTGTCGGTACTTCTTTATATATTAAGTTTGCAATAGTCTTGCTACATGTCTTTTTTATTGTTTTTATGTTCATTTGCACAAATACTTTGCATTGCATATTTGCACAAATATTTACTGGTGGTAGGGCTTTGTGCAAGCTCGTCTGGGTAGGTACCACCCACTCATCAGATATTCTACTGCAAAACAGCAGTACTTGTTATTGTTGTGTTCCGGTATGAAGGGTGAGTGAGCCAGTGTAATTCCCCAGGTTGGTGGCGCATTGGCTATGTAAGCGATGGTTGACATTTCATACAATGCCATTGTCTAAGGGCGTTTGGTGACTCGTCATGTCACCAAACCTATTCTATAAAAAAAAAAGAAAAAAAAAGTTCTGATCTGATGTATATAAAACACACGAGAAATATAAACAACATATAAGCTATAAGTTTTAATGTATAAAATGTACATTCTACGAGTTATTTTATTTTAATATGTAGTTTCTGCGAGCGCGTTTATGGGAAATGTTTGTAATACTACAATAGCTTATGTTTGTACAAAATAAAAAAGACTGGAAAATATTAGAATTATTTACAAAATAAATTCTATAAAAAAATCTGTAATACCATGTATATAATATTTTAAAAATAAATCTCAAATTTTATTCAATACTAGAAAATATATAATTGGGATGTTTTAGATAAAGCCAAAGATATCACATTTCACAAACTGTTGAAAGACGACTTCGAAGTCGAAAGACGACGAGTCGAAGAGGCTTTAGGTATGTAGATATAACGCTAGATTCAAAGCTACAGCACCCGTAATTGTGTCGATTGAAACGTTCGTCTTAGTTCAGTTATATCGGAAAATGACAAATCAGGCCTTGAAGTTTGTGCTGGCTGACCAAATCCAGATAACAGTAGCGTAACAGTTCTGTCATTTTCGCTAGGCTAGATACATATTTTATTAATACAAGTATTTTTATCACTAAAGCAACTACACATAGTCAATTATGTGAAGTATTACTACTACTAATTTACTAAACATTGTTACTATTTAAAGTTAAATAATTCCTAAGACTAACAAATAAAACTTATTTTTGTTATTTAAAATTTTAATCTTTATTATTTTTTAGGCATGACTTTCATACATTTAATTACGAAATACATTTAAGTTCTAAGGCAGCACGTCGGTTGGTTTATTTACTAGCTATTAAATACTGCGTACATATAACGAGCAAAGTTTTTGACTCCGATAAGCTTCTGCAGACGGGTAATTAGTTGAAATGTAAAATATGTCAGATTTAAGGTCACATTAAATTAAATTTACTTCTCTCTTTCCTTTCATAGGGAAAAATCTTCTTGGTGTATGTAGTATTTTAATATATTACTCCCGCACGACTAATATCGACTACGCGCGTAACTTTGCACAGTCGTGCGTTTACTTTCATTCACGAATGCACAAATACGTATATATTCTCGTAATATGTTCTTTATCGTTAAAGAAAATAATGTGTCATTTTTATTCATAATTAGCGTTTGAAACGATGTTTTGATATTATTTGCAATATTGTTTCTCTGGAGGATTGGTGTAATGGCATTAGCCAGCGATAAATGGAATATACATGGATGAATGAATGACTGACTATACATGGAATAAGGGCAAGTAAATTTTGATGATTTTAAAATTACTTACATATTTAATTTTAATATTTGAACATGCAAATATATTTTAAACCGCATAAATATTACTTATAATTATCATTATTTAAAAGATAAATTTATAGATTATGGATACGGGATGGATGCGGACTGCCCAAGATCGGGATGGTTGGCGTTCTATGGGGGAGGCTTTCGCCCAGCAGTGGACGGCAAAGGCTGAAAAAAAAATAGATTATGCCTTTATATTAATGCCTTGTGATATTAATAAATTCATGTGTGGCATGCGAGTGACAACCAGCTCAATTCCGTGCCGCGGTTTGTATTTCACGATAGTTCCGTTTCATTAAAACGAATTTTTTTTTGTTCAATTTCGAGATTCGGCTGCTGATTTACTTTATATATTTTTTTCTTTATTTAAAAACTATTAATCAGCAAAATTGTTTCATTTTAACAAAAGAATAATTTAATCCCTTATGGCAGTATTTACTAGTCAAACTTTAACAATAATAAAAACAATACATAAAAATGTACACACATAATAATAATTATTCAATTTAATGTTTTGCTAGAAAGGAAATGTATAAAATATATTAGTGCAAAACTAAAAATCTTTTGTAAAATAGCTTATAATTTTGTAGTAAATAAATAAATGTTTTGAAAATATGTATAAAAAATGGTTCCGTGTGTGATTTTTAAAAGTGATAAATTTATTAAGTTGAAAATTTAAACCTTTAAAATAATATATATATGGATCTTGTTCTAAGCAATAAAAGAAATGAAAAGGATAACACAAAAGAAAATCAGAGTTACGAGTTACAAGAACTGAATATAGGAGCAAGGTGTTTGAACATAGCCTACGAACGTGATTGTTACAGGGGAATTTTATTTTTTAAAATAATGGGATGAGGTTCAGTGATTAAAGAGAGACAATATTATGCGAAAATCTCTCCGTTGTTTAAAATAAACCCTTTTAAGTTAGCGCGATTTTTGTAGGTAAATGACAAATCTAATGGGGTTGCTTTGTAGTATTCACGAATTTCAGTAAGGTTAGGGCATCAGCATAATCAATTTATGGATATACGAGTCTGTACCAAAAACATTTCGGTTTCAACGGAGAAGGAGTTCTTAAAATTATTGAAAATCTTAGAGTATCAGTAAAATTTTAAAGAGGTACTATTCAATGTGATATTTATATACATTCCCGAGATATTTAGCTGAGTGCAATGAAGGTTAGGTATTGGTAGAATTAAACGTAGCAGAAATCAGAGAGTTTTATCAATATCAGGAAGGAACTGAAAATTACCAATTGCAATTGTTACATTTAACTGGATGCTCTATTATGGCAAATTTACTAAATCATCTGCAAGCTGCTCACATTAACAAGACTTCCAATTCAGTTGGAATATACAGCTACATTTTTTCCTACCTTACGATGCGATATCAATTGAAACCATTTAGAAAGAGAATTGCAGGTGATGATGATGAGAAAAAATGCAAATGATCGAATATATCAAAAACAATATTGTTCCTCTCCTCTTACAACCCGGGTTCCTTTAAACGAGGTGTGAAGAGGCATCTTGCGGGCTGGCAAGGCAGGGGCAGCTAGTACAGAACTGTACTAGCTGCCCCTGCAGACTGCTACCCCTAGGAAGAATTCCTGACTGTACTGGCCGTCGTTGCGTTTGGACTCTACTACCACTTACCATAAGGTGAAATAGAGTCATATGCCCTCCTGGCAAATAAAAAAATATATCTATCATAATATAAATCAATCATGAGCAAATGGTGCTCATCATATAATCTAATATTACCTCCTGAATATCTTCTGTTGCTTTTTAAGAAACCGGAGCATTCGTGGGAATATAATCGC
Source organism: Nymphalis io (assembly GCF_905147045.1). NCBI lineage: Eukaryota > Metazoa > Arthropoda > Insecta > Lepidoptera > Nymphalidae > Nymphalis > Nymphalis io. The sequence continues at coordinate 4,384,997 of NC_065901.1, read as the reverse complement.
AAATTTCCTTGCAAAATCTTATATTGCAAAACTAGTTTCATGCATAATACGTGTACAAAGATAAAATATACATAAAAACAGAGAAAAAGCTTTGTCTTTTCTTGAAATTTCATATTGAAAATAATAATCACGTTGAACATTTTATTACTACAGACACCAAAAACTCAATTTAGAAAATATTGTCTGTCGCATGCAGGTGACGTGCAAAAATTATGATTTAATAAAATGCTATAGGCGTATTGACATGCCATTCAGTTAATCGTTTAGAAGATAATCATATTACTGTATTAATTAGATATACTGTATTAAAGATAGATTTTAGATTTAAAGTTTGATTTCTAGGCACACACATTATTATGCGTATATAAATAGACGCAATAAGTATAGTATTCTCAATTGTCAGAAAAGTTACGGTAAATATATATATATTTCTTTCCCAGACGTAGTACGTGTAAGGTTTTCGTGACATAAATATTTTAAGGCGCACTTAATATTCATTACATGTTTCGAATGTGTAATCCGCATTTACAGTATAATGTGGACGTAATCCAATAGTCACACTGTAAAAGTTTGGGTTATTTTAAATAGAAAACCTTATCAACGGGTTAATTATTTATTATTTTTAATTTAAAAATTTTTTGGGTGAAACTTCTTAGGCGGTACGTAGACGATAGCTTAGAGTAACATTTTTAAGCATATTTCGTTGCATTAGAGAAAAGAAAAATATGACATAAAGGGAACTAGAAAATGATACATTTAATTTACCACAAATTGCATGCTTTAAATATCAAACTTTTTTTGAGAACTTCTACTTCTATCAAGTGTACGGTGCTACACGCGCATTTTTTATCATTTATTTTGTTGTTTTTAATAAATTAAATTATTTTTATTGTGCTTTCTAATAATCCTTTACACTTTACCTTACTGACATCAAAATCGATTACTTTTAGATTTTATTATTAGTGTTGCTAATATTGTACACGGAGCCGCCACCGTCCCAATTCCTGATATCTGACTACTCCACTCGAAGTCGCAATCGGCTTATCATCGACTCCAGTATAACGTTCATTGCCCCTGAGTAAAATGTTTATAAAACAAAATTAATTAGTTGGTATTGAAACCGCTTATTATTGTACGTCAAAAATATATCATATAATTAATTGTTTTGTAAATGGTTTTGTAATATTATACGTACTATTTTATATACAAGTTGCACATTAAAACGTGAGTCAATTTTATCAACAAATTAAACATTTATTTTCATAAGAATTATTCACATTGCGGACTTAAATAAATATACTCGTATACCATTTCAAATATTAACTGTATAAATCATGATCTCATGGAATGCTATCAATATTTCCTCGGATCGAGATTCTAATCATCAGGGCTAAAAAAACCAGCCCACACGTAGAAGCAATAAGATGGGATGTTACATATTTTAGTAATGTTTTGCTATTGTTATTTCAAGGTATTTTAACTGCAAACGACACATATATAATTAAAAATTAGAGATGAATATTGTTTGCACCGTTCGCTACAGCATTATCCACTGCTTTTTCGGCCCTGAACATCGTATCTCTGATATGAAACGAGGTCAGCGTATGTAGCATCCCATAAGGCTTATCCCTGTTCACAGAGATCTAAAATAAAAATACTTTGTTTTGGTGCGTATCGTTAAAATGGGTTATCGGTAAAAGCACATCGGCTATGCCATACTTTATAAATGCAAATAGTTCGTGTTAAGTACCTTTTTAACAATGCTTGGCGGTTGCATTGAAAGCAAAATTATATTGTAATGATTGATCATATTTTAAAGTATTTGTCATGGGTATTATAAGAAATGAGTAATAGTATAAGTCTTCGTATTCGTCTCTTTTTTTAAAGACTTTTTTTTCATTGCTTCACTTTAAATCTATACGAAAAGAAACATGTAAACCTATTTCTTATTATTTAAAGAGTAAATGATTCAAACATTTGTTATTTAGATAAATTTCATTCAGCCACAGATTTTAAATAATCATCAGATACAATTTCATATCTTTAGATCTCCTCCCTGGAATTAGAGACATTTCAGTTAATTAATCAATGCATTCAAACGTATTCAATGCTAGGACATCGAATAATTTATTTTCCAAGGATAGCAAGATAAATTTAATTATTTATTCTTATACAAATCTGCAACCTGTTTTGTAATGGAACAGTAAAGGGAGGGATTAGCATTTGAAATCAATACAGCTGGTTACAGCGAAATGCTTTTAAATATTATTTCGCGTGTGGCACAGATAAGTCGAATCCATTAATCATTTTGGCGAGGCACGAATGCCATCGATACCGGAAATGGTGTATATTAGGTGTAGAAAAAAATAACGTCTACGGTTACATTACATAGCTTACCTAATAGTTACTTCGAAATAACATTACCATCCGGAAAGAATTCCAAAAGAGTAATGAAAATTAAATTGGTGACGTATAAATGTATGGTGCCTATGGTGACATTTGCAATAAAATACGCGGTTCTTGTATTTTGAAATAGTGATCCATTAAAGTGACGTCAATCGCTATTAAAATAACATTTTTCATTGTTAATACTTTGTACAACCTACACGCATTCATCATTCAAACAGTTACTTTTTACTTTCAGGGCGTAAAATATGAGTATATAATTCTAGCCTTAACACAATTAATGTTGACAGCCACTCAAAGTAACGAGCAACTCCCTAAAGGAACCTTGCAAAAGGCTAACGTGGTTAATATATCAGAAATTAACAAAGCGACTCCTACCGATTGTGCTGACGGTACCTGACTCGGCACAGTAGAAGTGACCGATGGTATAATGGACAAGATTTTGCGTATTTCCAAAATCTTAAACAGCAGCTTAAGAATATTGATTTTTTTTTTAAGTATTAAGCATTGTTTTTTTTTTAATTTGATTTTTGTAAGAACATTGCTTAACATTAACCTACTCTGGATGAATTGAATACTCGAAGGGACTTCCTCATCTAGAAAAAGAAAGAGTGAAACGTAGCTATTATCATTATGTCACATCATAGACTGAAGAATTAATAAATAGTTGTAAAGTTATTCTACCATTATTATATAAGTAAAAATTAGAAAATCTATTAATGTTTCTTCAATGAAATCGAGACGAAATCAGCGTACGCTCGTACATTTTCGTTTATACTTCAGTAAATTGGAACAGCCACGTAATTTTATAAGCACTTATAACGCTTAAATAAACCAAAATGTAAAGCTAAATAAATCACGATATCATTCATTTATATCAGTAATTTTTTATTAGTAATGTTACAATGTCGTAGAATAGCATATTGTTTTCTTAAAATCGTTTTTGTGTGAGAATTATTACAGCCTTTCGCGACAACAATTCAAAAACAATCATAACAAGAGCTTTAAATCTTACGATTAAAACTTTTATAATATGAATACACACGCATAGTCGTTAACCTGAATTTTTCGAGTTCAAATCTGGGCAATTACCATTTACACTACTAAATTTATGTTTATGATTAATTTCGGGCTCAGGCTCATTTTACTTGGTGTCAGTTCTTTGTGCAAACTTCGCTATCGCTAAGCAGTAGAAAGGGTAAACTAGTATTATTACATGCACAAGACATAACTTCCTAGTTGCCAAGGTTAGGTTGCCCATTAGCGATATAAGTACTGGTTAATATTTCTTATAGTGACAATGTTTATGGGCAGTGGGCCTCCTCTGTATGATTTGAATGAATTTGAATGTGTATTTTGAGGCATCTCTAATAATTTATTAACTTATTAACTTAATTGAAAACTTTATAATGCGTTGGTTATATTAATAACAACATTATAAATAATAAGTAAAATAAAAAAAACATCAAAATTGTATCAGTTTTTAGCTTAATGCTTCTATATTATATTATCTGAATTCAAATTATAGGACGCTATTATCCACAATGGATAAACGCATGAATTCACCAAATAATAATTAATGACTATATAACGACAAATGTAGTTTTAATGAACTAATATTTGAATTATATTGAACAGAAAACTTCAATTGTAATTGTAATAATCTAATTTAATATTGTTTTCGTTGAAAGTAAACATCGTGAGGAAACCTGCATGTGTCTAATTTCACTGAAATTCTGCCACATGTGTATTCCATCAACGCGCATTGGAGTAGCGTGGTGGAATAAGCTCCAAACCTTCTCTTCAAAAAGGGAGAGGAGGCCTTACCTCAGCAGTGGGACATTTACAGGATGTTACCGTATTTTAATATTAACTTGACAACTTAAACATTTTTTAATATTGTCTTATTTCTATTGTTTCAGGTATTAAAAGGTATGTAAAATTCCAGATCCATAGATGTAGCAGCAAAATAATGGATTTGTAAGTCTTTCAAATTCTTAAACTTCTATACTTTTAATAATTAAATTATTATTAAATTAATAGGTTCTTTTAAGCTACTTGGCTTTATCTTAAGACAGGATTTCAAAAAGTCATCACCAATCCTACAATTGTAGCTTGGTACGAAGTAAACTGGAATATTGTTGTCAAATATGGTCCCCCGCTAACAAGATCCATATTGAGAGAATAGAACGTGTTCAAAAAAGTCTTGTCCTACAAAAACAAACTAGATTTTTTTAAATGAAGCCACTGGAGATTCGAAGACACTACTAGACATAAAACTGCTTTATAAAGTATTTCATGAAAAAATCGATGACGATAGACTGTTGAGTAGATTAAATATTAATGTACCTAAAAGACCTCCTCGCAACCCATGTCCGTTCTTTAAAATTGACCGCAAAACTTGGACAGAATGCTCCAATATCGCGAGAATATTATTATTGCGTAAAAAACACAGTTACCCGTCACAACCAATGTCCAGTCATTGGTTGTTTCTTTTAGTATAAACTGTTAATAAATGGTTGTGTTAGTGTTCCCTATTTTTCTATTTTTGTTTTTTTTCTTTATTTAAATATTTTTATTTTCTGTTTTTATTTTATTTTTGATTCGTATATTTTGTAATTGTGTTTGTGCATGGTGTGTTCTCCTGTAATTGGTCGTTCATAGTTAGTTGTAAGTTAATGTAAAAGTGATTTGAATGTGTTTGATGTACAACTGTTGGAGCGACACTTAAAGCGGGAGGAGAAGGTTTCTCCCCGGACTTCTTCGGCAAAGCGGGTCAGCGGAAGCACTGTTCTCACGCTCCCGATCCACGGCCTTCTGCGACATGACGTTTTCGCAGATAGAGACCATTTTCACTCAGCACCTCTCGCTACCGATCATGGCATTTCCCGCGGAACCCCACCGCTGCACGATGGCAGCCTCCTTGACCATCTCACGATTTAGCTGGCCAAGAGACCACCTCGGGAGCATGGTTGGCTGAAGAGTGGGGCCCACACCTGGATGGCCCTCCCTTGCGGATTCGTGACAGGGTTTCAACCACTATCGGTTTCGGCAACTGCTTGGACACCGCAGCTCTGACAGAGCCAAGAAAGAACTCGAACTCCGCCAGGCAAGACATTATCACCTACGTTCAGTCCTACCAAACACTTAAGTCAACTCGAACGCAAATCGGCGTGGTAGTATCTACTCTAATACCACCAGAAATTAAAAAATCGCGATTTACTCAGCTTTATATTTTATCCTTGAAACTTGTTCAATATTTACTTTTTCTTTATTTTTTTAAAGCTCCATGTGGTTACTTTTGCTAATATAGATAAGTTTTATATTAAAAATGCATACCATAATTCTGTTATGGAATATTAGTTACATAAGTTTCTTTATATTTTGCTAGCATAAAACTAGTATATATTATGTATATATTTAGGTTAAAGTATTATATCAGATTTTAAATAACCTTAATCTTTTTGGAATATGTGACCTAAAAGCCCAAATGTTAATAATGATGCAAAAACAGGTACAAATGGGAAATCAAACAAGCTGATTTTATAATATTTATAAATGCGAAATAAACGAGTCGATGAGCCAATTTACGAACGCCCTTAGTAATAACCACTATAAGATATTAATATATTGGCTTTTCCTCTCACTGTTAATGCATCTCCCATCTGAGCTACAGGCTCAACTGTACATAAGTACATAATTTACAATGATCACACTGGATTATTCACACTTCAAACCAAATTTGTTGAACAGCTGACGAAGATGATACATACGTAAGTTGAATAAAAAACCTGACTAATCATATGAAAAAAAAACTGGATTGGATTTAGATATGTCATAAAACCAAACCATCCATTTATATATTTTTAACATATATCTACAATTGTGATTTAACATTTTCCTTATCCATCTCAGTGTGTATTGAACCGAAGACAAGTTGCGTACGACCGCAATATCCCGACCCTAATGCCGTATAGCGAAGGTTTTTAACCTTAACACTCTAATTGCTCCATCATTCCGTGATTACGATTAACTCGACTGTAGATAATGTAGCTATTGATACATATAGGGTCTGTATAAAAAACCGTATTTATTAATAGCTTATATCGAATGAAACTATATAAAAGAATCGTCTTAGTGTGTCTTAGTAAGTCAAAGCAAAGTGACAAAGTAAAGTCAAAGATCGAGTTAAGCGTAATAAAATATGTTTGAATATAGAGATCGTGTTTCAGCTTTTCGATATACTATAAGTTGTAACGCTACACATAATTGATTTTAATAAGTCCGAACAAAGGTAATATGTAGGTAGGCAAATAAAAAGTTTTTCTTGAATTATTTTATAAAAATCTACTTACAGTTTATGTTGTATTATATAAGTGATTATTTTACGTTGCAGAAATTTACATTGAAGTTTTAAACTACATATTAAACTTATTTCTCATTTAAAAATGTATAAATTATTTTTCGAAAATCGTGTGAAAATCCTTCAAAATTATAGCTTAAATCCGTCGCTTTTCATTTGCAATTAACGGCTCTAACCGCAATTCAACCCGTTTCGAAACAATGGAACATATTCGCAATTCAAAAGTGTCCCAACATGGCGACCGTTTATTACAACTGGTAGCTGGTTCGCTATCGTAACTCCCAGATCATTTGCCAATATAGCTCGCAAACTATCCTAATTGTCGGTCTCCATTTCAGATATCGCTAAAATCTATGCTATGTTGTGGTTGGATTATGGACAAGGTCGTCGCGATTGGCGCATTTTTATCTATTACTCATATGGTTTTGGCTTAATTTTATTACTTTTGTGTTTCTGAAAAAATCCGCCATTTTATAATATTAAGTAATTATTTAAAAATATTACGAAATTGGTCACGAATTCAATGACCTGATTATTAATGAATAATTATCTAAAACACTCAAAAGTAAAATTCATTAGACGGTAACAGTTGTCCGTGTATATATTTTTGTAGTTATTAACTTATTGACTTCGGCTATATCCACTATTCCTTACTAGGTAAAATAAACCGTATTCTGTTACACAGCTGCACAATTTATTTTCTCTCGTTCATAATACAGCGAGACTGTAACTTGACACGAGCATCATTCGTCCTCAGTTCTACATATATTTCCAAACACGGGCGAGCAGAACAACTTCCTAACTCTAGTTTGTAGCTAAAATTTTAGTGACACAAAAGCAAAGTAACTTTTAATGGCCCCAGTGGAATCAAACTGGAATGTCATGAGCTACTGCTGTATAAACCGGATACTAGATTAATGAGTCAAGCAGGGCCTATGTAAGCGAATCCCCTTTACCCGCTTTGCTTATTACTAAGGTCTCGTGTCTAGTGTCAATCGTGGGCCTCACCTACATAGTACCGATTGTAACGTACTGCCAACTACCGTTATGATAGCTGATTACGCTATAGTTATTCACAGGGAATGTGTCTATTGCGATAAGCTTCGTTAAGGTTATTATACGTACAGCGAGTGTCATATGTATACACTAACAAACTGTTTTATTAGTTATAGTATATTTACAAATTTTGCCTAAATTTGTAACCATTCCCATTTTTATTTACTTATAAATGGGTACTTCATACTACTACTTACTTACACGATGTAATAATAATAAAAAGTTTCATAACTGATAAGCTATTGTTATCCCATAGGGATTATAAAGTCTTAACACCAAAAATAAAATAAAAAAGTTTTTAGAAAACTAATGCTGTATTCTGTAATAGTAAATTTCCTATCTCGCTCATGAAATGTTGAACCCGACTTATATTGATACGCTATTTTGATGCACGTATCCTTTGAATGTTATAATTATTTTCAGTGTCATCATTTTCGCTACGTTACAATCGTGTCCTGCGGCGTTCCAAGTTGGTTTTAACAGAAGCTCTATAGGTTTAATTAATTTCATTCAGGCGATTCTGGCTCAAACATACTTTTGCGCGCAAAAATTTTATGCGTATATTAATTATTAGTGACGATAAACGACGAAAAGTATATTATTTGAAAAAGTATTGAAAAAATTAAATTCAGGAAATGTCAAAGAAACATATTGTTATATCAAATGCGTCCGTAAATTAGCATGTTTTATGTTACAATTGTAATTAATGATATTCGCCTGTGACGCCAAAGTGACGACGACATCGCCCCTCAAAGCTCACATTCTTTGTTCAGATTTATAACAATATGCAAATAAACTAACACAAATATATAATATAATAGAACTAAACATCCAATAGTCGATTGATAAGATATGCATATGTGCATAATATGTATGCCAATTTTATATTTACTCTAGAAAATTTTGTAAGCAGTGTAAATTATCCTTAACACCGTCAGTATATAATATCCTTGGATATAAGATTTTGTGCTTGTAACACTGGCTCACTCACTTAAACAAAGGATAAACTAAGACGTCATGTGTCGTGTGCCTGCTATTACTTAATTTACACTGGCTGCATCGAGATGTTATAAAATGTTAATCCTTACCAGGAGAAGAGATGTCTTTGCCTAGCAGTGGGGAATTCATAAGATTACTCAAAACTTCAAACAACAAAATAAGGTTTTTTTTAAATTTATTTATTTATAATTAGTAATAGAAAAAAGTTGAACATGACTATTATTTAGTATTATTATCACAATGAAGTATATTTTTTACATTATTATAAAATGTACAGTATTGCACTGTGTACTGTATGTACGTAATCTTAGCCGTTGAACAAATAAAATAACCGTTACAATACTATGGATTACATCTTTTTAATACAGGTAGTAATATTATAAGAAAAATGGATTTTTCTTATAATAATAAAAATATATTTTTCTTATTTCACTTCAATATTTATTTTTTTTAGAATAGGAAGGTGGACGAGCATATGGGCCACCTGATGGTAAGTGGTCACCAAACGCCCTTAGACATTGGCATTGTAAGAAATGTCAACCATCGCTTACAGCCAATGCGCCACCAACCTTGGGAATTAAGATTTTATGTCCCTTGTGCCTGTAATTACACTGGCTCGCTCACCCTTCAAACCGCAACACACCAATATCAAGTATTGCTGTTTTGCGGTAGAATATCTGATGAGTGGGTGGTACCTACCCAGACGAGCTTGCACAAAGCCCTACCACCAGTTTTCTTTCCCAGTTGTCAGAAAACCCCTTTGTTGATAACTAAAATAACAATTCCTTAAGTATCCTTGGTCAAAGTGAAATCATCTCATGTCGTATATACGTTTTGACACGTATATACGACTTACCGAGGAGACCAGGACCGATGGAGTTCGATCGATGGAGTCCGTTCGAGGATCGTGGGTTCAAACCCGGGCAAGCACCACTGAATTTTCATGTGCTTAATTTGTGATTATAATTCATCTCGTGCTTTATGGTGAAGGAAAACATCGTGAGGAAACCTGCATGTGTCTAATTTCACTGAAATTCTGCCTCATGTGAATTCTACCAACCCGCATTGGAGCAGCGTGGTGGAATAAGCTCCAAACCTTCTCCTCAAAAAGAGGAGAGGAGGCCTTTAGCCCAGCAGTGGGACATTCACAGGTTGTTACGGTAAGTATCCTTCCTTTCTAAAAATATTTTAATAAATCCTTTTGAGTCGGATTGGTATAAAGTAGTATGAAATATTAAAATACGAATTAAGTTATGTCACTAGTTATCCTTGAAGTGATGATGACGTCCTTCTGACCGACTTCGACCACGACTAACAATTTCAAGTCTTATTTTTTTATTGAATAGACTAGACAGGTAAAAATATAGATACATAATATGCCTTATGTATGTAGAAGGACATGTTGTCTTATAAACTACCCACTTGTTTAACTCATATTATATAACTCAAGTATTTATATATATGATAAAATATATATTGAACGTTGAACAAAAATATATATTTCTTTATGACTATTATAAGAAAGAAATAAATTATTAGTATATTATAAATATAACATATCTGTTTTTGAAGTATTACATAAAAGAAAATAATCGTAAAAAGAAACAGAAATCACAAAGAAAACTGAAACTAATACAATAAAACCACTTAAACGGTTAACAATAGTTCACATATGTGATACTATTCCTGGAAATGAATGGGTTCCCAGAAAGACGTCGTTCATCATTCACTTGCCCTTATCACATTCGTATGACGTATCAATATATATTTTTTCTTAAGTTCTCGCAAAAAATCTCATGTTGAGCAACTAGCAACAAAGAAATACAAACAGATTCGTACCGTAATGATTATAATCCTAAATATATAGTTTAAATGAGAAAGTGAATATGTTTATTGGTTCGTTACGCTTGGTGTCTTATGTATTCATCCAATTATCAAAAAAAATTGCATACACATTATCAGGGGTAGAGAAAAGAGCACACCTAACATCTGTCTTGGCATGTAAAAAACAGTTCATATTGTTATATATATTTAAAACATAAATTTAAAATCATTTCTGCTATTTTGTCGCTGAATAAAAATTATGAACGCGCTTTCCCTGCGTGAAGTTGAAAAGAATTTGTAGAAAACTAAGGAGTTTTATCAACATAAGTAATTAGGGTATTACGAACAAAAATCTCATTAGTGTTTTTCAGCATAGCGAAACGTAATTAAGCCCGTATGTTAGTACAATTATATTTGCTAACATAAATTAGTTGGCTTCACTTTAAACAGGCGAAGCGGAATTGGTTTTTCTCGTAAGAATTGAGTTAAAAATAAAATGCATTTTTAAAAACAAATGTTTACAATACGCTATTATTGTTTTTTAAATATTTACAATACGTAGGTCTTCATTATTATGAACTTTTTGAATTGGTACCCAGTGATGGTAAGGAAAATCTATAAATTATTATAAAAATGAAAAGTTGTAATTTTAAAAAGGCTTATGGAAGATCTTCCTTTTTGTGACACACAAGGTATTTTCAACCTTAACGTTTGATATTACGATTTATGATTCGGCTATGTTTTAGCTTCTAAATGTGAGTCTTATAACCACTTCCAAACAAGCATCTTTTTTAAATAAAATATTAAAATTTTCTTATACAAACACAATGTACGTACAGTCCATTTGCTTCTAATTTCGTATTTGTATTACGTATGTGTTGCATACAAACATGTCAAGGGGCTTATACGACGCCTGGAGGCGACACACGGCGACGACGACGAGTCATTTAACTTGTAGTAATGCGAAAACGTGACACACGTTTATATGCCTACACCGCAGAATATAAAATACTTGAAAGAAATATATTAGGTGCGAAATTAATATTGTTATTGGTCATATAAAAAGTATATATAATAAATGACATTAGTTGTACAGGATAGCCTTGATTTCAAAAATGATTATGTTTAGCCTTTCTTTAAAGAAATCCTTGCCGTGCGAATTACTTTGATTTTCTGATGTGTTGTGTGCGTGGTTACTTGTGCTTCTTCTTTGGTATTAAAAATAAAGTCATACTTTCTTATAAAACCATTAAAATAGAATATGGAGTGTTTTTAATATGTGTTAATCTGTGTGGCACAAAAGATATAACATGTTTGAACTAGTGTCTGGTGTAATCTAAAATGTAAGGCGCATTTGATGCATTTTTTCATAATAAGTAAAGATTTTTAGAGATGACATTTCTAGCGTTCCCACTGTTCTGAGTTATACGAGCATTTACGAAAACATAACGTCCAGGTTCGGGGTAAAGGTATTTGTAGACTTAATTTGAGAGTGCACGGGAATTTATATTGGAGTTTTTGGTCATATATTAAATTTTTCAAAGGCTTTTAGTCGGGAATTATATTGATATAGGAATATATTTTTAGGAATTTTGTAAAAAAAGCAATGTTTATCAAATTAATTTGTTTTTTGCCGAACTTCGATTTAATAAATGACTCTGAATAACTTAAATATTACGTGTAGCCTTTGTTCAGGTCCTTGTTAGGTTAAAAGCTTTTTGATCGTTTAAAGTACTTTTTCTGTATTTTATTTATCCAATTTTTCCAGTAAAGCCCTTATTTAAATGTGTATGTATCACGAAGCATAACTTAATTCTGTTAAACATTGTTATTTGAATATATCGAAAAGTCTCAAGGTAAACACACTCTTACTTAGTATACTTCACTTAGTATAATTGTTTTTTTGTTGTTTTTAACATAAGCAATAAATTAAATATCGCGGTGATCTAATACTACTCAATCAAATTTATTATATCGTTTAAAATGTAATATTGAAGAAATTTAAGAAATAACTAATACTTGTCTCCAAAAGCATTAAATTAAAAAAAACACCACCTCATAATTAACATATTGTTATAATTACTAATATAAAGTATTAAATAAAACAATATTAGTAAAATATATAAAAATATACTTATGGAAATAATTTTATAAGAAAAACAAAAAAGAGATATCTTAATATAACGTCCTCATAACCGGTGGTGGCCCCGGCGGTCACTCTCAAGAAAGATTTTAACTGCGCAGGAGATAATAATTCAGTACGAACTGTAATGCTCTTTCTATTTTATTTATATAAAATAGGTAGGCGGACGAGCGTATGTGTCTTCTGATGGTAAGTGCTCACTAGCTCCCATAGACATTGGGATTGTAAGAAATGTTAACCATCACTTACATCGCCAATGCGCCACCAACCTTAAGAACTAAGATAATTAACTGGCTCACTCACCCTTCAAACCAGAACAACAATATCAAGTATTGCTGTTTTGCGGTAGAATACCTGATGAGTGGATGGTACCTACCCAGACGAGCTTGCAAATAGCCCTACCACCAGTAAATTTCCTCTTGTTCCTCCCAAACTTCTACTTCCTCCTAATAACTTTTATTGACCCGGCCTTCGGTTTGAACCCAGAACCTCAGGATTTGCGGCCTTAGATGTGAGCCACTAGAACAACGAGGCAGTCAAATTTATAGTAAATTTGTTAGAAAAGGTATAATAACGTTAATAAATATTACTTGTAAAATGTTATATATGTTACGAGTCCCAGTAGATTGTACATTCCGAATCGTTGGAAACCTAAAATTTAATTAAATCTTGCAAATTGAATCAAAAGTCCTTGTAAAAGCACTTCATAAAGCATACTTTGATTTTGATTAATTAAATATAAATAATTGAATACTTCAACAGCTTTGCAAAGCGTTTGTAAATGATATATCGTTTCATTTGAAAAACGCTTTCTTAGTACCGATAATAACAAAAAAACGATGCACGAAACTGGGTCACAAATGATAAAAAGCTCAGTAAAAATGTTCCGTTATTATTTTCATCTGCATTGCATGTAGTAAAAACTATATGAAACAAAGAACACATTCAGTACGTCTTATATAACTTTTAATTATATCGGAACTACGTATATTATCTACGAACAAAAACCTTGTTTTCATGTACAAATCTTAAACATACCTTTTTATTTTTTCTATCAACATATTAAATACTAGTCATATATTTTTCTAGGATTAAAGTTATTATATATAGGTATACATAAACCTCTATACTAATTTTGATTATTATACAAGGATTCAACTGTTAAAAAATATGGACAATCTAGGTTAGATATTAAATAATAATATGTATTAAATAAATTTGCTACTATTATGTATTATTAACGCTTTTAATTATCAATAGGGATTTTTAACCACCTTCAAAAATAATTTATATGCATGAATTGCTTTCTCCGAGATTTACTCATATTTTCGGGTGCAACTGATATGATACTAAATCATCGATTTATAATATTCTTTCCCATGGATATTAAATTTGGTAATTACTAAATGAGGTGCTTAAACAGACATAAGCATCATAACCTTTATTCCTACTTATATTTGTTTATTTTGTCAGCACAATTTGTTTAATTTTATAACGATGAATAAAAAAATATTTGGTATATTTTTATAGCAAGCCGCCTTTTCCAGCCTAATACAGTTTCTTCCGAAAAAGTCTTGCGTGTTGTTTGGTTTTCCGCAACTATACGTTCTTATGGTCCTAAATGATGATGACTTTGATGATACTAACCTTGATAACCAAACACCAACTAAACATATAGTTACGGAAAGACACAGCTATAGAATTATATTGTTTTTTTTTTTTAAATAAATATCTAAAAATAGTAACAGTACAAATCATGAGCGCATGGAATCTTGGCAAAAATGACATAAGCAATTACCCTTTGAATCGCAATCCATTCTTCCCCAAAATGAACTAGGCCTCCTATTACGTTACGTCAGTATGCGCAAGCAATACCGTGACGTCCCCCGAAAAGACGGAGTGGGTACCGCTGTTTTTTAGTGGGTATACCGGCGCTTTTAGCGCCGGCGAGTCCCACCTACTTCCCCTCACCTCCCCCACCTCATGTGCGGGAAACGCGTAAATGCATTTTTCCAATGAAAAAAAAAGGTCTTCTTACACCAGTAGAGGCCATAAGACAAGGTGCTATATCTTCAATAAAAGTTTTTGTAATATAATTCCAAGGGTTTTATTTTATTTCTTAGGTTATAAAAATATTAAAATAAACGTACTAGACTTTTCTTGAAATTCATTCAAATATTATTAAAAAAACGTCACACCAGGCACAGCTGTGGCAAATGCTTACTTGAATGCAGTAAAATGTTAGCGGGAAATGAAAAACGTAATATGTCGTAACAAACGTAAAAAACGATAATCGCATAGCTTATAGCTTTAAACTATTACTTTCAACTACAATGTACACATGCAAATAACATCCTTACGGTGTTCATATTATGGCTTATAGTTCAACCTTTTCAATTAATTGCAAAAAGTTTATTAATATAATGGAAGTAGCTACTGATTAATTATTATTTTCTTTGTTGGGTCTTTTCTTGAGATTGTATATTTTTAATATAACTTCAACGTTCGGTCAATGTTTTGTTTGTTATATTATAAAGGCTAAAATAGAAAAATCTGTAAATGTTCTGGATTTATTTCATACTTGCAGTATCGGTGACGTTTGTTATAAACGGTATTGATTCTAACTGCAAGCTAACATTATTGTGTATTTATTATTTCATTTCGTATTTCGCTCTTGATACTAGCACGAACAATATTAACAGGCATAATATCTAAATTTGGTTAAATTAGTCTTAGTTATTATAGACAATCGCGGTTTAGTTTCTCTTCTTACAATATATATTGGTCGTAAGGAGTGGTGGCAGTGCCTAGGCTAGTTCAATACACAGATTCCAATTACTAAAATCCCGAGTTGGACTTGAGCATCCCGAATTGTTGAAGTAAGTAGGATTTTTTTTTTCAATTAGGTTAGCAGGCTATTAAAAGTTTATCTGATGGTAAGTGGTCATTACAGCCTATAGACATTGACATTATAAGAAGTATTAACTATCCCTTACATCGTAAATGCGCCACCAGCCCTTAGAACTGAAAACTTGAGCATCTCAGAATTACTCTGTATTTACAATAGCTCACTCACCCATTAAATACTAAGTATTTATTTTCTACCCAGACGAGCTCGCTACAGTCCTATCACCCAGTAAGCAAATAGTAACGTTTAATGTTATAACTGTGTCTTGTCTTCAAAAACTATATATAGTATAGTAAACTACAATATTTAAAGTATGATGTCACGAACTATTTTGTAGGTATTTTAAAGTTATACGTTCAAATATCTTATACAAAGTTCTAGTTTATCGGTTATAGTTTTGCCAAAGTTCGTCCGAACAGTCTTGATTGACGATTTTCTCAAGTACGTTGACGCACAAAGCTATATTATATGAAACATATTTTACATCCGTCTTAAAATTACATCCTTTTAATATTTGATGTGTTAATTGAAGCCGATATGGCCCAGTGGTAAACACGCATGAAGCTCAACCAATGATCGTGGGTTCAAACCCGGGCAAGCACCACTGAATTTTCATGTGTTCAAGTTGTGATTATAATTCATCTCGTGAACTATAATCGTGACGGTGAAGGTAAACATTATCAGGAAACCTACACGTGACTAATTTACTGAAATTCTGCCACATGTTTATTCCACCAACCAGCAGTGGAGCAGCGTGGTGGAATAAGCTCCAAACTAATATCAATGTGAAAGTCGTAAGTTCAATCACTTTACAATAAAAAAGAAAATATAAATAATATCTCGAAAGTAATCGGAGTTTAGATAGATAATAATTTGTATTTTTTATCATTTATATAAAAAACTAATCCTTAATAATTACTTTCAAGTCATTTCTTTATTCTTAGCATAATTTTTTTTACAAATAACTATATTTTAATGTATTACTGTTTTCAGCTCTATCAAAATAATTCTTGAAAATATATTCTTGGAAGTCGTAACATTAAACGATTTTATTAATTATAAAATAAATGTTAAATTATATTATAAAAAGCGATAAAACATGTGATTTACGAAAGTTTATTGCTTATTTTGAGAAAGTGATTGTGATCTTTAATTTCCTTTTGTGAATATTCGCTGTGTTGAAATCGAGTAAGGTCAACGGATAGAACACGTCTCACTAAAGGCTAATTTCAACAATCGTAAAGTTTAACGTTGTAACTGTGTCTTATCTACAAAAACTAGATACATGTATGATTTTTATTAAGTAATATTTATACATATATAATATATATATATCTAAGATCTTTTTATTTTTTTATTCCGAAATCCGAAACAGCCTGTGAATGTCCCACTGCTGGGCTAAAGGCCTCCTCTCCTCATTTTGAGGAGAAGGTTTGGAGCTTATTCCACCACGCTGCTCCAATGCGGGTTGGTGGAATACACATGTGGCAGAATTTCAGTGAAATTAGACACATGCAGGTTTCCTTACGATGTTTTCCTTCACCGTAAAGCACGAGATGAATTATAATCACAAATTAAGCACATTAAAATTCAGTGGTGCTTGCCCGGGTTTGAACCCACGATCATCGGTTAAGATTCACGCGTTCTTACCACTGGGCTATCTCGGCTTTTTTTATTATAAATTATATTTTAATTCTTAATTGTGTACAATTTTTATCTCTTACAACTTCAATGTGTTTTATATTGACATATATTATGTAATTAATTAATATTTACAGTTAAGCTAATGTTTATTGTATAATGAATGTGATAGTGCATGCTGAACTACCTGTAATTAGCGGAACATTTACCAAGGTGATTTATAATATTACAAATATTCCTTTTTTCACGTGATATTGTGTCCACTATTATTTGTCCTAATGAAGATTTTCATTAAGTTTTAACAAATTATAAAGTGATATTTTGAATTGAGTGTAAGAGATTAATTCCATATTATAATACTAAAAAAAGCTTTTTCAGTTTCAGAGCCAGTTTTTATTAAAATTATATATAGATTTAGAATATTAAAATATCATGTATTAAATTACCAACAGTAATTCTAATAATAATTATCAAATTCTATGAAGTAATTGTTAATTGATAAATTAAAGAGAAAGATTTTCTAATTTCAAAAGTTTTAGTACTCTTTGCAGGGCTGTATACTGGTCGGTCTTGTGGTGTCAGAAATTTGGTGCATATACGCATAAAGATGTAACAAAATTTACTTGAACTTATAAAGGGTCATCGATTCCATAATAAAAACACAAAAATTTTTGACAGTCGGTTCTACAATATCATTCGCCTCAGGCGGATTTATACAGGCTTTGAAGATTTCGTGATAGGTGCAAAGTTAATAACTTGGATGACATGTACAAGCTCTTACAACTAGAATACAAATTTACGCGATCCCGCAACATCGCAGGTTTAGCGGGTAAGAATCCGACATAATTTGATTGCCGCCTCCCCCAGGCCTAGTTACCTTTCTGAAGAAATCCACTGCCTGAAAAAAAAGCTTCTGAAGACTCCCTAGTAGGTGAGAAGTCAATTATCAAGACGACATGTAGATACAGACTTATTTTACTAGAATACAAATCTTTTTATCGAAGTACCGTGCAATATAGTCACAGAGTTGAATTGCTACATAAAAGCAGTTTTGCTTAGTATAAAACATGCATTTAGCAAAGAGCTGGTGCTCAACGTACCATGTAATGGCGGTTCGACCTTTACTACTCCCTGTCCACACGCCACTGAACTTAATACAAAGCTATGGGCCACAGTTTTAGTTCTTAGTGACATAAATGTAAGAGTTATAATAGAGTAAAACAATAAGTATAAAACAGTGGAAACACAAGTTTACAGACTTTGAAATTGTGTGAAATGAAATAAAACAAATACGTTTTTCTTTAGTACATTAGTTTAAAGTTATATAAAATTCAGTTTATACTATTATTTGTTATTGTCTCCAGTGCCGCTGTCTTATATGTGTTTGATTGTGTTATATGAATTTGATATACAATTGCATAAAAAAAATTCATTCGCGCATTAAGTTTCCATCACAATTCATCACCGAGCAAGAGATGTGTTATAAAGAAAATTAACTAAAGAAACCCGTAATATTTGATTAAGATTCCCGCGTTCTAACGTCTTCGACCGTCTCAACACCAATGAGAGTACGTCATACAAAATACTCTATGATTTCAGTTATATCTGCGCAGTTTATCTACTGGTTTATATGTATATCTAAAAGAGACATTCACTATTTGTGAAAATGTTATGTAATTAAATTTAAAATACTTTATTTTAAACAAATATTTCGCAATATAATAATATGTTCGTGAATTTTTTTATCTTTATTTTTTATGTTTTACGGCTAACATTATTTTACCTGATAATAAAATATATATTTAAGTATTCGATGAATGTAAAAAGCATATAATTTGTAGTTTATTTAACTAAACATGTTCTATTACAAAAGTCCATTCTATTTTTATTCCATTGTGATGATAACTGTACCTTTTGTTCTCTATTTGGAACATATTTCTCAAAAGTTAAGTACAAAGCAAACTGCACCACACTTAGAAGCCGTAGACCAGTCTGCGGTTGTTTTAATCTGGCTAACGTCTAAACTTCAGCGAAGACTGTATACATATGATGTAAAGCCTTTTCTTATCTCCATCTAATAAGATTAGGGCACTCAGAGCTGCAGGCGAGGCGACCGGACAAATATTTTGTTACGATCATTTTAGACCGCATGCTTTCGTAGCTCTTACAACAGCTGATTATCTTTTTAAAATCACCCCAGCAGTGACTTTTTTGTCGTAAAAATATTATATTATTCAAGTCAATGTTAACAAAATTTAATGTTGTTTGTGTTCATTTTCGACCAGTCAAGTTTTAAATACAGATGAAATATGAACAATTAAATCAATATATAAATAATAACAATTATATTAAATTTAGGGTATGGATTTATTATATTATATTAATTTTCTGAATAATTTCATCATTTTCGATGTTATATAGATAGAGATCCGGCCCTTTGATTATGTATTTGATTTGAATATTTAGTACCGCAACTGGCAGTTTTAATGTCCACTCAAATATGAATTGTTTTTTTTTTATTTATAGCGCTACTAGTATGGCTTCATTGTATTGTTTACGTAGTACACTAATAATACTTTGACGTTAGATAAAGGCTTCGTTTAAAACGTAGTACGTAATAGTAATACGTATATTTTAGAATAGTACTTCAGCTCTAAGAAAATTTAATTTTTTCTTTATATATTAAACACAATATCAAAAATTGTAGTAAAGTAATGAAGTTTAAATAAAGCTAACTCATAAGTCCGCACTAAGACATTTTGAAATGTGAGGTGAACCCATTTCTTATCTCCATCTACGAGTAATAAGATTAGGTCTCGACTGGCTGAAGGCGAGGCGGGTAAATATTTTTCCACAAGCATCTTAGACGCCAACATGTTGTCCCAGCTCTTACGTCAGCTGATTATTCAGCTTAGTCACAAATATGTCTGAATTGAGAACTATTCTCGTTTTAAATTATTTACGTACGTATCAAAGATTCCAATATAAGTAATATTGGAATATTTGATTAACACACATTTTTGGATCGCCGATCATCCAGTTCATCCGGGATTTACTTAGAAACACCTAAGTATGTAGTTTCTACGTAATTATCAGTGTAACACAATTAGTTATAAGCCAACAATGACGCAACTTAGGAGCTTAGAATCCGATTAAAGCTTAACGCGTAAAACTGTTTGTGATGTAACTTGGAAACATTAATTCTATTTAAAGTTTATTTTATCGAGGTCTTCTTAAAATTATCTTAAAGAAGTTTATTTATATTGATAAATTACATAACCGTTACAATGAAAATTTAAAAGGATTTTGTAAAATAAAAAAATGTAAATGAAAAACTTAAAATTATAATTAAAAAACCATTATAATTAAACCTGAATCAACTCTTGTGTAAGGAATTATAATCTCATGAGACTGAAGCGCACGTCAAGACCAGGTGGTTTTACTTAATCGTTTGGAGGACGACGGAGAGAAGTAAAAAATTAAAGAAGCTTTCAGAATTTAATAAAAAAAAAATCTTAAAATATTAATAAAAGTGTGACAGCATTCGAATTCTAAAATACTATAAATATTTTAATGACAAAATATAAATTTTGATAAAAACATAATATTCAATTTTATCAAAAAAGAACCACGTATTAGGTACAGTAAAATAGAATTAATTATTTTTATTAAATATTGTAAAGCTTTTTCAAAGTTTAACTTTAAATCGGAGACAATAAAGAGTATAAATAAATCTCGGCATTCAGTAAAATCATAATGCTTTAACTATCCAAAACTCCACCCATAAACTTGTTCGGGCACCAGTTTTCAAATTTGCGAGTGAAATATTAAAATATTAGAATTATCTTCGACGGTGAAATATTTCTGAAACAGTTGGGTTATTAATTTCAAATAATCCGTAGGCCAGTCACAATTGTTAACTGGCGAGCTGGCGTTAATTTCTGCGGGACAACACCGCACATAAATTCGTAAGGCCCAGAAATTCAGGCACGTAACGTATTATCCCGGTTTGCCGCTAATGAAATAAGCAAAATGCTTTTGTCTTGATTATATTTAGATTATAACTTTGTTGTATTTAACAACATTTTATATTTATACACAAGATTTTTATAGTTTTCATTTTATAAAGGTTATGATCGTTGTTCACATTGATGATGAATATTTTGGATTTTTTTTATTATAAATATAAATCTTTATAATTACACATTACATATACATTATAGAAAAAAAAAAATCGATCTTACTTCATTAATATACGTAACAGTGGTAACATGCTGAAATTCATCGGATTATGATACCTAGGGAATAGAGAGTGCACATTTATTTGCGCACACACATGTGCACTATAATATCTCTTGCGCCGTTGGCTAATATTTTCCTCTCTTGAGATTGACCACCGTGGCCAAAATTGGTCAGGACATTATTATTATTATTAAATTTCTGAAAAGTATATGGACTATTTTGTGTTCCCTTACTTTGATATAATAAAATCTAGAAGCTATCATAATAAAAAAAACCATACTGATTGAATTGGCGGTACCTTATATCAATGATGCGGTATGGGTAGATAGGTGGATTCACAATAAATTACACTTTATCGATTGACTTGTACGTTAGCTATGAATAGTATAGGAACATCATTTCAATTTGAAAATGAAATTATTCTCCTATCATAACACATTGGTGTACTTTTATATCACTTTAACTGATTATAGCTATATTCTATAGTTTATATACTAGTGTTCGCCTGCATTTTAGTATAGAGGGGGGAGGTGTTGGGGAGAGCTTTATAAAAATGTAGCCTAAGTCATTCCTCGGAGTTCAAGCTTGCTTCATACCAAATTTCATCATTTTTTTTTTACAATTAATAGGCTTGACTTACCTGATGTTAAGCACGCTTGCCTATAAGAAACCTGTTTACTCTGGATTTGAAGACACCAACATTGTACCTATCAGGAAATACGGACTCAGGCAAAGTATTCCATACTTTCGCAGTGCGAATGATGAATGTAGATTCAAAGCGCTTCGTACGTAGGCGGGGAATTTCCACTGTGTACCTATGGCGCTTTGGTCGCGTTTGCCTGGCCGTTCGATAGTAAAAGGGCGGGAGGAATCATTACTTGTGTTCTAATGATGAAAGCGTAACAGAGTAACTTTCACATTTATAGAGCATAGATATCAATTGAATTGATAGATGACTGTAATACAATCACCACAATTCCAATAGTGAGATTTCAACGAAAGTAAATTTAGGTTAGTCACGTCACACGAACAAGTAAATGCTTGGAGTTTCTAAGCAGTAATACTATTTGTTGTGTTAATTGTTTTCATCTTGTTTGTATAATTATATTAAAGAACACACTTTAGACGATTTTAAAATATTTTTTAAATATATTTCTTTACAATTATTTTAAGTAATAGAATTACTATTATACACATTAAACAACAATTAGTAGCACGTTATAATTTCACGTTAAAACCTTCTTTGTTACTATAAAGTGAATCTTAAATAAAGCCTGCAATACGGAAAATTATTTAATATGTAATTAGAAACAAGCAAATTCCAACCATAAACTAAAAAGAATGTTCTACTTCTCTAGAAGAACGCTGAATATTTTTGTTTTAGTTCAAACGATTTTCTCGTAATAACTCAACTCCGAACATTGGCATTGCGTCCTCTCAAGGGACAATTAACGCAAGCCATCTGTTCTCAACTTAAGCCTTTGAGTCTGATTTCATGATTAAATGTCCTTTCGAATATGACATTTAATTAATATTATTTTCTAGATAATTTATGACGTATACCTAATGTTACTTTGTATGATTATAATCATAATTAAAAACCTAATTATTTTTAGATAATGACATTTTGGTCTTTCTTATCTATCGTTACAAAAATATTGTATTAATTTATTAATTTAATTAATCTATTATTCCGAATAATGTTGTTCTTCAAGTAGCAGCATATTTATATCTAAAGAACAAAATAAAAAATTACATAAAACCATTATATGTGTAATCATATTAAGGTCATAAGCCAGTAAATACCGTTAAAAGTATATACTTACTAGGTATATATGTATGCATATAAATTGATATATACCTAGTATATTTCATCAATATTGACTGCGTCAAGGGTCACATGTTTTGTATCTTTTGAGTAATGACAGGGCGTTGTAGTTTAGTTTAAAAACCAGTGATAGTTTATAATATAAATTAATAACTTACTTAGTGATAAGGCTATGTGCAAGCCCGTCTGGTTAGGTACCACCCACTTATAAAATATGGCCAGATATTAGCCAACTGCGCAGGACATATTATAGTGCATAAGTGTGTGTGCAAACGCAGGTGCACTCTCTATTCCCTATCTCTCATAATCCAATAAGACGGTAATCCGACACGACTAGAAAGAGTTCAGACGCAGGACCAACGGCTTTACATGCTTTCCGAGGAATGGTATTTTACAAACTTCCAACTTCAAGACTCCGAGCTGCTATTGAGAATTTTTTGACAAAAAATTCAATTACCTTTTTAAAAGCCCGACCGGAGGCCAGGACCACCGGGTCTGCGGCCTTACATATAGCCACTAGACCAACGAGGAATCCACAAGTACTAATACAGTGACCTGTTCTACTATGTTGAATTTGCATTTCGAACCAGTAGTAATATACAAAAAACGAATTATCCTTCAAAAATGCTATTCAAGAATATATTTTGTTCGAATTTCAGTATGAAAAAGAAAAAACTCCTCATTCAGTTATTGACTTCGGCATTGATCTCTCACGACCCTTTCGTTACTTAACAAGTCAGGTTTATACGGGGAACAGGAAATAAAATCTGGGGTCTCGTTAGTTGGACAATGCAGACTTGTGTTCTGAGAACTATTTGTCGAGTGGTTGTCGAGTGGGATGGCATTAGTTTGAGATCTCGTGTATTGAGAGAGATTATTTTCTTGTTCTGGTTATTGATTTGATAAATGAAAATATAATTCAAACCACTATGTAATTTTGTCATTAGTTTAATGTGAAAATATTTCAATGAATATAAATGCAATGTATATGTGATACTTGCTAACTTATAAGGCAGATACACCTCTCGTTTTTCTGTATCTAAGCTTTGGGTTAGGTCAAAAAAGTCACTGGATTTTATTGCTTTGTAATTTCAGTAACAGGTCGGAGTAAGTAACTTGGCTGTGCTGTAATCCTATGTTTCCAAAACATCTTCCTCTTGTTTTAAAGGATTGCTGTCCCATCGGACTATGAGATAATGCACTTCTTCTTGCAAACTCACACTTATGTTTTATATTTTATATCTTCAGCGCAGTTGGCTAATACTTTAGATTGATAGTGATATTTGTCGTTATATTTGGTCAGAAAAAAAAGATTATTTATATAAAATTGTATTAAGTTAATAGCTTCTTTATTCTTCTGCTAATAGAACAAGTAATATCAATTCTCAAATATTATAAACAGTTTCTACACCTTTTCAAATTATTTATCTGCTCATACTAAGAAATGAAATATTGCTTACATCAATAGTTCTAAAATACGATTTTACAACTATTGATGTAATGAATAAGTAATACAATCCTGACCAATAATATATGAGTGATATTGTATGATACATATAGAAACAGCGTGCCGAGGACTTTTTAGATCTATGTATAAGTAACAACAATCATTCCACTATACATAACGTTTATATAACTAATTAATTTACATAATACGAACACAAATAGTATTAAGCTAGGTTACACAAAATACTGAGTAATTATATACAAAACCACCAACAACGGAATGAACTAAAGGTGTTCTTTTTTTAAATATCAAGCACACCCAAAGGTATGTTCTTCCTTAAAGGCCGACAACGCACATGCAAGCCTTCTGGTGTTGCGGGTATAGGTAGGCGGTGGTAGTCACTTTCCATCAGGTGAGTCTACTGCCCGTTTGCTCTCTTACTTAAAAAAAAATATATAAATAGCTTGATGGGTAACTTAATTATAATATTTAGTGAATTTCTTTTTTTGAGAATAATATCTAGTTAAGATTAAATCGTTCATTCCATTAAGGAAATAATTCCGACTTTTTAATCAGATCAGAGCATAGCATGCTCGTCTCAAGTACGTTAACAGACGCTAAATATTGGGAATTTTAAATTTGCGAGAACTATTTTAACGATGTTTATCTTTCGCTTCAGCACTACGACGTTAGCGAAACATGAGTTGCACTGAGAGGTGCTTGACCGGCGATGAAACTGTGACATCTAGATTAAACGATATTTCTAAGATTTTGTAAAATGTATAGGAATAAAGAAACATTCCTATGTATTTTAATCAGTTCCAATAGAAGAGTTATTCATTATATTCTTTAAAGCTGTATAAAGTTCTAGATTTTTATGAAAAGTTAATAAAAATGAATCGTTATTCCCATGTCGCAAAAACGAAGGGAATAAAAACCAAGAAAATTATGAGTTTGAGGTTATTTCAAAGAGTTTTTTTAAAATTTTGTCAAGAAAATGTTTATTATAACTTGAATACGAAGTACGCAAAAGATCCATTATTTTTTTAATTGCTGTATGGAATAAAAACCACCTAACATACCGTACGTATGTATTATAATAAATGCTGATATGATTAGTATTAGCCTTTGCTTTAATATAGTTATAACATGGTTATCGTAAGAGCCGTCTTTCAGCTTATCTATAGAGCACGTAATTATTTAACCATCACATATGGTGATGAGGAACTAACCCACCAGTAAAATTCATTCCCATTCAAGGAAGATAATGACAATAAGGTGACGTAAGTTGCTTTATATTTCGTTGATGTTAAAATTTTGCATTTAGTAGGATTCTCTAACTAATGCCATCGTTACTTATTTAAAGGTTGTTGAGTACATTAAGTAAGAGGGATTACTTTCTGAATTAAATTAGTCTTTGTTTTAAAGAAAAACAGTCCTTTCTCTGATCAGTAGAATATTTTAAAGTGTGTTTAAAAATACTTGTTTAGTTTAAATAATTTAGCATATAAAATATAAACATAGAATCAGTCTGACTACTCAATTGAAGTTATATTCATGTATTTTAAAATTTACTTCGTCAAATGAACTAATAAAAAAATATCTTTATAATCTATATATTATAACTAAAGGTATTCGTGAAAAGGTAAGATAAAATTTAAATTGCTTATTTACATAATCAATTATTAGTGTTATTGCAATTGCAATTTTTAATAGTGAATATATTAGTTTGTGTAAGTTTTATAACACAAATGTGTTTGTGTCAACGTCAATACATTCACTATGTTCGTACAGCAATAGCAATAGTTTCCATACTATTTTGTAACTTTGTTTTATACAATAACAATAATATATGTCGTCGATTACGACTAATTAGTAACTCGGTTAATTTTATTGTAACGGTGGAGTGTGAACGCCGTGACGTTATGAGTCACGTGATCGGAATCGTTTGGAGGGTTACCCCTCCACATTTTAATGGTTAGAGAGCGGTGAGTCGGAAGCTCAATTCATTACAGAGAGCGATACAGTTCTTCAGCGATATAGGACCTTCCAAACGGGACCGTTGGTTCACGCAACTCCGATAGTTATAATATAACTACTTTATAATTTGTGATTGCTGATTACCTACATAAAATACAAGAATTATCATACTGTATCTTTGTGTTTATTGCCTGAGACCTACGCCATGGACCCTGTACCAGCAGCTCCTACCGATGACGGGCGTGCCGCTGATCTATCGCAGTCGCCGTCATATAAATAGTATAATTATAAAAAATCCCGCTAACTAAGATTTTCTTGTTAATTTATTTTCAAATATCTACAAAGCCCAGCAATTTACTTGGATACTGAATTTTTAATACAATTTTCAATGACCTCAAGGTCCATTTTTCATTCCGTATTCCTAAGTAAATCAATCGAAAATGTATAAAAAACAATTATATTAACAAATCATATAGTCATTTACATACTTCATAGATATCTTACATTTTTAATTTTTTTACCTATATATAAAAAATACACATAAAATATTTACAAAACTTCTTTTATTTCATTAGCTGAAAAAAATCCAATCTATGAACTATTTCTGTTTAATTTCACTTTGTCACAAAAGTTTAATGTTGCTATTCAATATTATCAAAGATGAAATAATTCATAAAAAATATATTATTTATATAAAATAAATACACAGCAGCGTATAAAATAAAAATAATAATAATACCAGATGCCCGTCCCGACTTAAAAAATAAAATAAGGATTTTATCCCGAGCATTTTTTTAATCAAAATCGTTAAAGGCGTTAAAGTGCAAACAGCATATACAATAATATACATAAAGCACCCCTGCGTATTTTTTCATGCGTTAATTATTATTATTTTCTTAAGTTCCGTCTACGACTTCAATGTGCGTGTTCTTCATCGTACATTCGTCCCACATTATGAGACAGACCTCGTGAAAGAGGCTTTTTAATATCGGTAAATGGTCAACACCACCCGTAGACATTGGCACTGTAAGAAATATGTATTCCTAACCCTGTGGATGCGCTACCAACAACAAATATTAAGATGTTTTGTTATTACACTAGCTTACTTACAATTAAAATCACAAATATATTACAAAGCACGTTAGGGGTTATCCATTTACTTGTCGTCCCTCCTGTTTTAATCAAAATTTTCTAAATACTTTGGAATTAATTATTCATTATATTTATTTTTAAATAATTATCACATACTCAAATTAAATAATAGAAATGACTTACAAATAATTTAAAAAACAAACTGGATAATCCTAGTGTCGGTTGCAATTGTATCGAGAAGGCAAGCTGTATTTCAGTTTTTTGTAATATGAATGCTAATCCTATGTCCGAAACGCATACCAGCCATTTGATCCTGAGTGACATCAGACATATCAATCAAATCTGAAAATATTTTTTAATCCTCATAGCTATGTGAATAAAAAAAAATAGAAAGAATTTATCGTGTTGCCTAGCAACCATTGGAAATTTTAAATACACTAACTAGCTAACACTAACATCAGCAAAATATTCATACCAGAAATAATAAAAATATCCGACTAGATTACACGTGATGGTTGGATTGAGAAATATAAAAATTTTAAGCTTACATTAACTATTCACTCGTGTATTGAACTTCTATGAACGTAGGAATGAATGAATGTCGAAGGTATACCTGTTTTTATACACGGTGTTCACAAAATGAAGTGTCGCAATAAATCTTCGGTTATTTACGCCCTGGCCCGAAATCAATCGGAGGCCGTAAACCTTTGGAACTTGTAAAAAATATTCTACCTCCTGTACATCTTACAACCATGTTTCATTACGGCACATTTGAGACGGAAAGGGGTTATATATTGGCTAAAAATACGCTCCATTAAAATAAGCGTCAAGGGTTAAAGTTGTGAAGTTATATTTTTAATTAACTCTTTTCACGTGTATCTCGTATCATCGTCAATTATTCTTGTTTATACATTGTGGTCAGTGTAAATTCAATCAACAGCCAATCGTTGTCCACTGCTGAACATAGGCCTCTCCCAAGGTGCGCCAAAGCTCCCTGTCCTCCGCCTTCCGCATCCAGTTGGTGCCCGCCACCTTCTTAAGGTCATCGGTCCACCTGGCTGGAGGGTGCCCTACGCTGCGCTTACCGATTCGCGGTCTCCACTCTAGGACTCGTCTGCAGTGTAAATTTACATTATGAATTATAAATAAACAAACTTCATGTTGAAGAGAAAAGTGCCGAGATGGCAGTGTTTAGAACGCGTAAATCTCAACTTAAAATTACGAATTCAAATCCAGGCAATACATATTTCAAGAGGAAAGGAGGACTAATCTAGAAGGGACATTTGTTAGACATAATTTTAAAATTTTTTAAATTCATAGTACTAAACACAATATTTTACGAAATGTGCAATATCTTACTAGTGGTAGGGGTTTGTGCAAGCCCGTCTGGGTAGGTACCACCCGCTCAGCAGATATTCTACCGCAAAACAACAGTACTTGTTATTGTTGTATTCCGATTTGAAGGGTGAGTGAGCCAGTGTAATTACAGGCACAAGGGACATAACATCTTAGTTCCCAAGGTTGGTGGCGCATTGGCGATATAAGCGATGGTTAACATTTCTTACAATGCCAATGTCTATGGGCGTTGGTAACCACTTACCATCAGGTGGCTCACATGCTCGCCCGCCAAACTATACTATAAAAAAGGGCAGTTTCTACGCAGCTTATGTGTCGCCCATCGTTTAACTGGGTATTAAATAATACAATAATAAACATTGTATTCATATCTATGCTTTGACAAATATTATAAAAATATACGATATAAAAGGAAATAGAAATTAACGAACAAATAGAAATATTTCTTAGAACTTAAATGTTATGAATGAATTAATATAAAAAGTATATTTTTTGATTCTGTCAACAAATTTGTTAACGTCCTGTTTAACATTTCACGTAATAAAAATTCTAACACATGCATGTAATAATAAATTATTTCAACAATGTATAACGCCTGCGACGAGTTATGGTTCAATTTTGTGCTTTATTACGTACATCGTTAAGCTTATTTTACAATACCTCATATTAAGCCGTCATGAGCTTTCATGTGAACGTTCCGCTTCTTTTACGAAACCTCCATTTCTAATAAATATAGTTCTTAAGACGGTAGAAATAAAGACCACAATAGAATTAATTGTTTCGTTTTAGATTGCAAGCCGTAAATTAGCTGAATAATGAATGCCTTTAAGAATTCAAAGCTCCTTAACGTTTGTATTTTAAATTAGAATCCATTATATTAGTTTTATATTTTATTAAAAGCGTTTTTAATCATTCCAACGAACAAGCACTCCAAAATGGTCGTTAATGTTATGTTTAAATCTTAAATAATAAATAAGGATTTGAATTACGATTGCATCCACTTTTTATATATTACAACAATATAAATAATAAAATGTTTTATATACAATCAATCATATTCTACCTTTTACAAATAAAAAGATCAATGTCCAATGCAGCTGTCAAAGTAATAAATTTCATTACTTCGAGTCAATCTGCATAGAAATCTTTAAAAACAACTAAAGATCAAATGTGTTGCATAAGAATTAAATTCCATAAAAGATAATGCTGAAATTATATGTTTTTCTTTTTGATTGATAAATTTTTTATCTGTGTCTAATGTTTATCGTGAATCGTATTGAATTTAATTGAAATAAAGTAGATAAAGCACCTAGTCCTACGCCTAAACTTTATCAAATTTGACATATCTTGATTATAAGAAAGTAATACATTGTTTGAAATAAATCCTGATTTTTTTTTTTTCAATATTGTCGTAATTGGTGATATTGACGTATTTTTACGATAAAAACTGATATAAAAAACAATTTGTCTCAGTTTATTTAAAAAGCAAAAAACACGTAAATACGTTACCGATAAATGATAATTAGATGATGAATACAAAAAATTGAATTATATGTAGTACGGATAATTAATGATAATCAAGGAAACCAAAAATCCAAACATTACCGGAATAATTTGTTCCATTTCAATTACTTCTTAATACAGACCGTTACCTGAAAAACAGAATCAGACGATTCAAATGATAGACCTCGTTTCTGTTCAAATATCAAAAACAGTCCCTTCCAATTACGCTTTCTTAATTAGACGTGAGGGTTCGTTCGGGCACGAGACTGAATTACAGAATATTACTTAACTCTCCTGTATACAACTGACTCGAGGGTGATGTTTTCAGTGAATATAATAGTCATTTTAAAACGACGTATGATTTAGATAATAAAAAAATATTGATCAAATTTAATAGAATGTTTTTTCACCAAAATCTATCAGAAAATATTTTTTCACGTTCGTTTTATTAATCGAGCATAGCCTGTTAATTCTGTCATTCGTTTTTACACGATGATGTTGTCATGATGTACCGCCATGAGGCTTTCATCCACAATATACATTTCAATTTTTCTGTTCATTTTAATTTTTTGTGCAATTAATCAATTTTAAATGGAAAGATTAGTTTGCTTGTAATAATATTAATATTAATTCGAAACCTTTGTAATTATTAAGCTGATTTTAACTACGGTAACTGCTAATCGATTGCTAACCTTGGTGTATTAAGGTCAAACCTTTGTGGTTTTTAAGTGTACCTAATAATAGATTATATTATATTTATTTATAAAAATTGTATTGCAATAAATTAATTTTAAAAAAAGTATTTCTAAATTAGAAAGCTACTTTATCCAGAAGAAGCAGCGGCTTTTTACTTCAATATATGCATATGCTCTTATTTAGCCACAAAATGAATTAAACCAAATATATATGCCTTAAAGATTCATTATGAGCTGTATGTTTTTAAATTCTGCACATATATAAAGAAAATTATTTAATTGATATAACTTTATAATTTATTCTGTGGAAAACTACTAAGTTTCTTGTCGGTTTTTCTCGGTAGAATCTACATTCCAAGCCGGTGGAAGCTTTACTATAATATAATCCGGTAAGGTTCAAGGTGCTTGTTATAGCCTAGTTAAATAAGTATATTTTGATTTTATGCCACTTTTTAAGCTGGAACACAGTAATTTATTATTCTTTGACAGTACAATAAATGATGGGTGGATATCTATGAGCTGTAATCAAGTCCTACCACCAGGTTAAATATAGGGGACAATGTTTGGAATACATATTTATTTTAATATGATACATACCCCTGTTATGGCATACATCACGTGGGAACTTACAAATTAATATAAGAGTGTTAAAGCGTAACTGTAGCTTACAAATATACTACAAATAGATACTTTTACCTCATAACAAGAGTTTCTACTCTTCTAGAGTGAAAGAGATATTTTAGAACCTGGTTTGAAAAATATAATTCTGAATAAAGACATACCAACAGCAACAAAAATTCACACAAACTAATTTGGCGAAGCTCGTTTAAAGTTTTAAAATTAATCTGTACATGAACACAAAGACTTTGTTATAAAATAAAATATAGTTACAGTTATAAATGAAGTACTGAAATTCACTGCACATTTATTTCACTCGACTGCGGTTGTTCTCAGGTGGATGAATTGTTTCGGTGTATCTAGCTCCTGTCTCCCAGCTGACATCTACACTGAATACTCCCTACATTACGGCTCGTCGTGTCACAACGCACAAATGACAAGAACATGCCTTGAATATTACACATTTTCTACTTACCTGTTATTATATTTTGTGTATTTAAATTTTCTACCTATATTTTATAATTCTATTTAAGTCGTTATAATTATGATGCTGTTTGATAATTAAATTATTTGTTTTTTTTTTAAATCAGTAAATAGCTTTTAGCGAGTTGAAGTATTTTGCAATGAATACATGTTCATCTTGCCTTACTCGATTTCACTAAGTCATATACTATTATGAGTGACAACGACAATAATTTATGTGCAACACGTTTAAAATAAACTTAAAACATTTTAATCATAAAATTAAATAAAAAAAATTAAGTCTGACTTAAAGATTAATTCATAAAACTAAGTAACTAGAATAAACTTATAGATATCTTGGAAATTAAATAATTGATTTCAGTCTCTTTTTATATATAAAAGACAGTAGAAAGGTGTAAGCGTAAAACAACTCAATCAATTCCTATCAGTGATTCTTCTTATGGTGCTGTAAAAAAGAAATGTCCCACTGCTAAGATAAGGCCTTCTCTTCATTTAAGGAGAAGGTTTGTACATAGGAAAGATCTACCTCACGTTAATTTCCTTCACCATCGAATATGAGATAAATATATTATAAGCTTATGAAAATTCAGTGGTTGGTCCGGGTTTGAATCTGCAGTCTTAGGTGAAGGTTGATGTGTTCTAACCACTGGGCTATCGGAGTTGTTGTTTATCGATTCGATTGTAGATTTTTATCAGGCATTTAAGCATAACATGATAATTCAAATGTTGAATAAATAATTTTTTTAAACTTGATTTTATTGTGAAATGTAGATTTTGTAACGATCACTGATTTCTTTCCGAAAATTCAAATTATAAATCCCAATATACCATTAAACCTAAAGTAACTAAAATCCAAGACTAAGACTAAGACAAAACAAGCCAAGACTATAATGTGAATTAAACTATTTATTTATCGGAAAGGTCATTATTGTCCTTATTTATGGGTTGTCAGTTGATAATGAAACGCTAGTGTGCTATTGGTGTGCTTTAACAGTCTAACCAGCATGTTCTGCAAGTCGATAAAAGAGGAAATATAATGTCCTGCAATTCACTTACACCAATAGACAACAAAGTGTTTAGAAACTGTCCAACGTTTTACTCTGTTGGACAAACGACTCAATGAAACCCAAAGCTTTGTTCTCGCACTCATGGGGTTCCATGTGAAATTTCTAGTAAGACAAACAACAGACAAGATTCTCAGGACTAACTGGATGGTTTTTATTGCTATGTCGTATTGAATCTTGTAAGTTAGTTAAAATTATTGTGAAGAAACATTAACGTTTTATTTACGTGATTTGTATGAACATTTAGTAACTTCGAATGGAGCAACAATTAAAAAAAAATGTTACGAGTTAAATTTGCTAAAATACTTTTCAAAAGGATTACTTTTAAGTACCATAAATGGCTAGATCGAACCTTAGAGGCCTTAGTATTCCGACCTGTTCTACGTGATGCTACACCACAGTAGATGATACCGTGCTCGAGTAGAGCATAGGGATTATTTAATTGCAACAATCAATGCTTATCGTCAATTTTATTGCAAAATATTTAAAATAAATTGCAATCGAAGCATGCAGTTGCGTTAGTACTAAGCTTTCAAACAGAATTACACCACCTCTAGCTTCAGTCTGACTGGTTTTTGCTACTATACCCTCTACCGACGATTCATTCGTGTTCAAGTACAGTAAAAGTAGGATGCGCTTGCCTTTTATCGTACGTCTGGTTATTAACGAAACAATTTCATAGATGGCAATATCCATTGCACCCTAATTGCCCTGGTTCACGATATACATACTATCGCGTCAACGAAAATGCTTAGGTTAGATGGAATAAAATACTATATAAGTATTATACACCTACTATTAGATGTAATAATAAGGTCCAAACCTTCTCTTCAAAAGGGAGAGGAGGCCTTAGCCCAGCCGTGGGATATTAACAGGCTGTTACTGTTACTGTATCAGATGTAATTGCAGTGAATAATGATAAAAAAATATATTTATTTATGATATCACTCATATAATAAACAATATTTTTTATAAATACAAATTTCAAATTAAATCAAAATATTCTTTATTCCAATAGACTCTTATAATTAGTACTTTTGAATCATGTTAAATAATTAAATTTAAAAATACTGAACTTGATGAGAATAATCGACAAAAATCTACAGTCTACTAAAGAGTAAAGAAGGATGGAAGGATGAAAGGATCCTCAAATGATTTTTATATCCTATATAATAGAAATCAATTAATAATATTCATTAAAGCATTATTTAATATGAAACATTATATATAAAATAATACTGGATATATATTATAATTCTAGAATTTGTTTATAAAGGAATCGAGACTAGCACTTCAGTATAATTATTTTATCAATTCCACTTTAAGTCCAATTAGATATTATCAATTAGTTTTGTTAGTGGCTTGTCAAGCGGTTTCAGACCTACGATTATCACTAATTATACTTAATGATAAAGTAAATATATATGTGTGATAAGAATGTGATTGGCATGAATTTATGTATTTGTATTTTGTTTAAACTTTAAATTATTAGCAGCAGTGCTATTCTGCAAGAACTCACTTCAATACTTATCCGTGAAATTTGACAAACGACTCATGGTGTATATAACATATTAAAATTTTAATACGTGTATTCTTGAAATGTTATAATTATTACGCTCAATGGCGCATATCACTTTATGACATTTCACGATCAATTTTTGCGGTGAGTTTCGACTTTGTTTTTACAGAATAAAACACAAAAAGAATACTAGTCCCATGATGGCTGTGACTATTCCATTTTCGTTTAAAATATGAAATAGTAAGACAAAATATTTAATAATGAATCTTTAATTTTTATTTTACATTTATTTAAATACTAGCTTTTGCCCACGATGCAGTACGCGTCGTTTTACTGGTGGTAGGGCTTTGTGCAAGCTCGTCTGGGTTGGTACCACCCACTCATCAGATATTTTAGCAAAGCAAATACCGCAAAGCAGCAGTACTTGGTATTGCTGTGTTCCGGTTGGAAGGGTAAGTGAGCTAGTGTAAGTACAGGCACAAGGAAAGTGGCGCATTGGCGATGTAAGAGATGATTAATATTTCTTACAATGCTAATGTCTATGGGCGTTGGTGACCATTTAACATCAGATGGCCGATATGCTCGTCCGCCTACCTTTAATATATATGTATAAATATAATCAAGTATATATATTTTTATTTTTGCAGATTAAGTTAAGAATTAAATACCAATCAATATATTTTCTTATTTATTATAATTCTTCCCTGAATATTACGCCAGCAAATCAACTTTTGTACCTTTCAACCGAACATCATGGTATAATATATTCAAGTGCAGGGTATAAACTATCTAAATAGTTTATTATACTAATAATATACTATAATACTATACTTGCAAAAAACTTATCCTGTGAGCTTAACACGCATTGTACATTTGCTGTATTCAAATATTAAAATAAACGAAGCAAGCCTGGATGATATTTTCGTACTTTATGTCACAGTTTTTTAACAAGCACAGCATTTTGTGTTCTATTCTGACCGCAATAAGATATAAATAGCAGTTAACACTTTCTTATTTTCAGGGTTTTTGACTAAAAAACTTAACTGAAATTTCACTTTAATTACTTGTAATATTTATTAGATGTCTAGAATATATTAACATGTAAATACTTCTAATGTTTAACTACGATCAAGATATTTAATAGCTATTTATGTATTTAAATTTATACTACTCGGGGTATAATGCTCAAAGGGTTCTGACAATTGATCGTCCCAGCTATTGCATTGCTGAAATTTATGATACGATGTATTTGTTCAGTCTTCAGCTACCACGGAGATACATAGCCAAAGGTTGCTTACAGTTAGTCATCATTTCATTGTTATAATATATATATATTTTTCCTTTTTTATTATGGATTAATATGAAATAAATTTAGACTAATTAAATGCAATTAAAATACATTCAAGTAGACTTTTGCGCGGATCTTGTGAGTCGTAGATTATCACAACGTTTGTAGAGGAAGTCTCAGTACAATTCTAAAGGCATCATTATATTATATACGAAGAGCAATGTAGATTTGCTAGGTGAATTTGATCCATAAAGCGCTGGTATGAAATTTTTGAGAGATTGCTTGAGAGCAGTTTTACTTTTACTGCTATAAACTCGCCAAAACTAAGAACCAACATGTTCCCACGCACCGATATGATAAGTAGACTTAACTCCTTTGATTAACACTACATTAATACTAATTTATATTTTAAACATGAAATTTAATCATTATTAGAGTTCGTGACCACAAAATAACTTTTTAAAATTTGAAGTAAGTAGTGTCACCTACTCGATTGCATAAACATACAAAATTCTTTTCTTCTACTTGAAAACCCAAGAAAAAAAGAAAATCTGTTGAAAAAATGAGGAAACTGAGGAAAAAGCGTATTGATTTGTTTTATCTTTGTCTGTTTTATATAAACGTACCTAACCATAAACTTAATCTCTAAATTTGATTATGGTTGTATTCTATATATCTTAGCAATACGGCCAGTTTATTGTTCTTAGGACGTTACATCTTAAGCTTATCAAAGACTGTATCGAATAAACTTAGCATATTTCTATTGTTTATGCCAATGTATTAAAGGCGAATTTTGCTTGTAATTTAAGTTTGCTATTTAACATGAGGGATTATCTGAGGCAGTAAGTGCGAAACTACAAAATGTAATGTACCGTGTAATCGCTCCTAAATTATTTATGCTCGAGGGACGCTTATATTAACGTTGCCTTCTTATTTTCCTAAAGAACCGTTGCTTCGGCTTGCTAATAGTATGTGTAGGTAGTAAAATTTTATTAAAGGAGTGAATTTTCGTATAGAGAATACAATTTTGTTTATTAAAAAAATCTTACTCCGTACTGGAACTAATCTTTAAAAACTAAATTTTATATTTTCATATTGTGAACTTGCTGTTACTCGCAACTTCGCTTGCGCTTAAGTATAAGTAAAGGATAAATGATTGCTTGTCATTCTGGTTAAAAAAAAGTATTTTAAGGGATTTTTTAATATTTTACCTTAACGTGAATGTATTTTATAGTGACTTAAATGGGTTGAAGAAAAAGAAATTGATCTTATACAAACCTTCCAATCCACGATTGTGTTGCTTAAATAGCCCCGCTGTTGGATATAGATAAAAATGTAAATGAGCAAGCGTACCAAAAAAAAAATTTTTTTATTCTATCAAACTCAGATAAACAAAACTACTCAACTCACTGAAAACTATTTATAATCAATAATTGAAGCTTTGTAAATGGTGGTAGAGCATCAGATATTCTACCGCTAAACAGTAATACTTAGTACAATTGCGTTCTGGTTTAAAGAACGAGTGAACCAGTGTAACTACAGACACAAGGGACATAACATCTTCGTTGCCATGGTTGGTGGCACATAAGCGATGTAAGGAATGGTTAAAAATTCTTACATCGCCTATTTCTATGGTGTTCATTTAACATCAGGTGGCTTCCTATAACATAAAATAGACGTTTGCGGTGTTTTTTTTTTAGGGCTAAAATCACTATGTTACTCGCAGACTCATATCTCATAGACTATGGAGCATCATAAAAACGGTCCAAGTGATAACAGCTCTCACTTTTTTAAAATCAATGCCGGTCATGTTCAACGATAGGTAATGTGACTTTTAACTGTCATATGTGCTTCCCACATTTTAAGAGGGAACCATATACTTTGAAATTCAAATGATATATTCTCATGGATGATAAGCCGAGATGGCCCTGTGGTAAGAACGCGTAAATCTTAACCGATGATCGTGGGTTCAAACCCGGGCAAGCACCACTGAATTTTCGTGTGCTTAATTTGTGATTATAATTCATCTCGTGCTTTACGATGAAAGAAAACATCGTGAGGAAACCTGCATGTGTCTAATTTCACTGAAATTCTGCCACATGTGAATTCTACCAATCCGCATTGGAGCAGCGTGGTGGAATAAGCTCCAAACCTTCTCCTCAAAAAGAGGAGAGGAGGCCTTTAGCCCAGCAGTGGGACATTCACAGGCTGTTACGGATTACATGGATGGTATTGTTGGAATTAAAACTATCCCTCCTTGAGCACACCCTAAAATAAATCTTTAGGAATTGAGGATCATGTTGAGGTAAAGCTTCGAGACATATTAAGTGTATACATGACTATAATGGAATACGTTTTCTTTATACAAACTTCATAACCTTAGTGAAATTTGTATAAAAAAAGGATTACTTGCACCTCCTAGGATATATTGATATTAAGACATTGTGTATTTTCATTTCGTTTTTTGTATCCAAAAGTATTTAATGAAGTTTTTAGCGAATATGTATGTACGAACGTTCTAACTTGTCAAAACAAAATAAAAAACTTGTCACTATTTTTAAAAACTAACAAATATATGTTTATCAAAATGGCAGTTATAAATGACAGAAATCAATAAATAATATTATAATTATTATTATTGGAAGAAAAATACCCCATTATAAATAATTACAAAAGCGTGCTCAGAAATTATATTTTTATTAATCTAATTTTCTTGTTGAAATACGATCACTCATGTAAAGGAGGTTTTTATGATAAGATAAACATCAAAGCAAAGAAATCTTTTAACGTAGGAGCAAACAAACAATAGTAATTCCAAATGACATTACAGTTCAAAAGAATGCTATTTCCATGTCAACTTTTGTATTTGGTTATTATTATAGATTTTATTTAATATACAGTCCACAACTAAGATCATAGTATTAACTCGTAGTCATTCGATAGTCATTTATGGGATCCTCCTTTGTGCAATACATTTGTTTATATTTTATGTCTATCCTAATCATTTACGCGTTAGACTAAAAATTCAGATTTACACGTTCAGTTTTACGTATTCCATTATTGTCATGTATAGACATGGACACGAATTTAGATAGTATGTATAGAAATAAATATATTATATAAACAAACTTCAATAACGAATAAACACTTATTCATATTTTCCGAATTAACTGAAATACATAAAATTTAGAGAATATATTTCCTTAAGACAATAGGTTTCTAAGAATTGTATTATTCTACGATGTAAATGTACGTAAAGTGTTAGTATATGTTTATGTCGAATTATGAGATTCAATAACACTCAGATGGAATATTAATTAGAACTGTGTAGTATGATTATATAACTACTAGACTAGTATACTAAAACACTGTTTTGTAATTAAAACGAATGCAAATATTATGTAATAATATCATCCTTCGAATTGTACAAACATTATCAAACTGACACAATATCGTGATTTGAAAATTGATGTTGAACGCATCGAAATAAAATTTTAAATTAAATTTAAATTATTTGAGCGGCATTTATTAGGCATGTAATGAATATTATCATTATTTACTTACGTAAGATATTTCAGATTTCGATAATATACATTTTGCTGACACTGAAGAAAATCACTGTTTATTGGAAGCCGCTTTAATGTTTAAATGGTCCCCAAAGTAATTATTATGTTACGTTATAAAACGATTATCTGCCTCTTAGGATTAGTCGTTACTACGTGATATCACAACACATGAGATCAAAATAACAATAGCAAAGATTTTACATTTATTCGCAAGAAATATACTAAAATAATAGCTGACAATATACCGAGGCGTGGTTGTACATCGGAGTTTATTCAAGAGCTCAATATAAATCGGGAGGTATTTGGAAAGCAAATTCTGAGAAAGCGAGATAAATCCGCGAGATTTCCAATAACAGGGACAAATAACTCTTCTAGAGACGCTTATAACGGAAAATTAGAAGCAAAATAAATCGCTATAAGTAAAATGTCGTAGTTAAAATCGAAAATTTTGCAGTTTTGACAATAAATAAGCTCTTGACTGTATAACATTTTCCGAAATAATCTCATAAAAGGAATCTTCGTAGTAAGCGTGCTGCTACAATAATTCGTAAAGCCGTTGGTCCTGCATTTCAACTCTTTCCGGTTGTGTCGGATTACCGTCCCATCGGATTGTGGCAGTTAGGTAATATACAGTGCACCTGTACACACTTGTGCACTATAATATTTGCACAGTTGGCTAAGTCTCTTATGATTGGCCGCAGTGGCCAACATCGGTTTGGAGGACATTATTATTATGACAGAATCTAGTCTATCAGTGGAAATCATTTCAATGATCCTGAAAATACTAGAAGATTGAATTACCCGAAGTGTAATTAGCTTGTAAAGAGTAAGAGTAAAGAGCTTGTGTGAGGAATCAGTCGATATTAGAGACAAGTAAGCGGAAGTCGTAAACATACAGTTGAATAGATAAATAAATATGGCAACACCACTGGCAGGTTTTGATTAATCACGCGAAGTACCTTAAGGTCAATTTTCTATTTTTTAAATTAACAAGATTCTAAAAATTCTTAATGCTATGAAAACTTTTAAATCAGAACCACATATATAGTAATACCTTAGTTTTTGATATTTCTTATCCATATCGTACAGAAGAAAATAGATTTTCCAATTGGATTATCACAGCTCTTAATAAAGGAGCGTCTTTGCCAAAATAACACGAAAAACAAATCAAAGTTTTTAGGTCAGTAACATCAAAAAAAAATCACTGACTGTTTTATATATCTTTATAACTTTTATCAATTTGGCAACGGGTTGAAGCTTACATGGAAAACTATAAAGCTATATCCAATCTCTGAAGGATAGTACACGAATAAGATAATATTTAATTTTTACTGTAAATCAACAAGTTCTGTTATTTTGTTGTTTTAATACTGGACCTGAGCGAACGAGTATCATGCCATCTTTTTTTTTATAATCTTTTATGTATTACGGACACGGCTCTAACGCACGCAGGCTTAAAAACGCACATTATCACAAAAAAATTATAACTAATTATTAAAGCCGAGCGAAGCTTGGTCGCTTAGGTGCAATACATATATGTACAGATGTTGTTTATTTAATATTATAACAATATATAGCAGAATAATAATATTATGAATTTCTTATTAAATCCATTACAATTCTATCAATTGTTGAAAATCTGTTTAACTGTTCTGAAAAATTAAAATAGGTTGACTAATCAGTTATTGAATCAAAATTTGTATCCGAAACACTGATTCATTAATAGCAATTTAGCTAAAACATTCACCCAAATGTGGTTTCGAAATTGATTAATATTCCCGTTGTTTGAAATATTTTTTAAAAATACCGCAGTTTATCACTCGTAATCAAATAATTGAATTATAATAAAGCTAATAAGTTAGAAAGATTATATATTCTAAAAATATTCAATTAAATTACAAAAAGGCTTTAATGTATATTTTACAATATATTATTAGTACTTTTAATATTTACTATTAAATTCGTACAATTAAATAAAAAAGATTACCCTTTGACAAGAAAGTAGAACTTCATACATTAAAAAACAAAGTATTACTCAATTACTCACTTATATGACTAAATTCATGTGTGTTTTGTAGTTTTTCAGAACTATGTCATTATTCAAATAGGCTATCACAAGCAGTTGTGAATCATTATTGTACATTGTTCAACCAGATAAGATACGCTGTAGTAACTCTTTTGTAAAAATACATATTTTGATAGTTATCATCTATAATTACAATTTTTAATACTTTATGGACATCAGCGAACACTAATTTTGATACTTTCGTAATCACCATTAATTTGTATGTTTTTAAATTCGCTTTATAATGAATTGGAAAATTTAATATCTAAAATTGACTAGTAATTGATGATGATGACGATGTCCTCCTGTTGGTGTTGATATTTTCAAGGGAAATTTGTCAGCTGCGAAATACATTTACAGTACACAAGCAAACACAATAGCACTCTCATAACCCGATGGGACGTTAAATTAGACACGACCGGCTTTACTTGCTTTCCAACGAACTGTAGTGTACATACTACTAACATCGAAACTCCGAGAATTTCTCAACACAAAAATGTAAATACTTTTTACTGATCTGACTAGGGATTCGCAGTCATGATCTTGGGATATGCAGCTATATAAGCCGGCTAATTAAACTCAAACGAAACAATTAATAGCAAGTTTCGAGCTCTCATAAAGTTTAAAATAATTATGAAACCATAAAAAATATTTACAATATTTGTCTCTTAAACTAGTTTTGGACACTTTTTTTTTAATATAAGAGTGGGCAAACTAGCAGGAGGCTCATTTGATGGAGAGTGACTACCACCGCCCATGGACTACCACAGGCAAAAGCTGGTTCCAAAAAATTGTGCTGTTGTGGATTTACAGACATCGAGGTGGTGAGGATGAAATTTAGAATCCTGGCGTGACGTCCAGTGGTGAAATTCAGCAGCCAAGACTAATCCAAACAATTCCTCGGAACATCCTCCGTGATATTTTCATAAAACAAAAAAGAAAATAATAAAGCTTTATTTATTTTTTTGTCATCAATATAAATTAATTTACTCGCTCATATTTTAATCAAATCTTATTGTACGCAATATCCTTATATCATTTATGTACAATATTGTACACACCAAAACCATTGTTACATAATGTCTATTTACGGTCACATCGTTGTATCCATTTAAGCGTGCTCGGAATTCGAGCGTCTCGTAAAGTTCCTATCCCCGAGGTATTTTAATAACATAACATTAAGCTTCATTTCCATAAGACAAGATGCAAAATAACAATCGCGATGCGAACGATGGGTGAACAATTTGCAAGCAACAAAAGGGTCTTGTCTAGCGAATTGCGAGTGACGTCGCCAATCAATCTGATCCAGTACTAAAGTATGAAGCGTGTAAATTTAACGAGACTTAAATTTATTTTCTGTTTTATGTATTGTTTATTTCAAAGAATGAAACGGAGGTATTACCGAGGCTTTAAGCAAATGCGTCTCGTCATTTTCTTTTCTTGTCAAACAAGAAAAGAAATGACGAAACGCAATTGAGATTGTATGTATATTATTTTGTGAAGACTTATTACATCTATAACAATATACGTTGTTGTAATATCTTGTAATTACATATTTACCAAAAGTAAAACGTTGGTTATTAAATTCAAGATAGAGTAAGTATTGCCTAAGTTCAACAATATTATGCACAAAATAACGAACAACATTACGTAAATGAAATGATGAATAATGAAATCTTACAAACTACAAACTATGTGCTAAACAAATTCAGCACTAACCGGCTAAAACTAAAGCGTTACGTCGTAACGTCTTAATTCAGTTCCTTTCATAAGGTGTGATTTAGTATGAGCCCAGGAACACTATTTATCACTTCAACTTGCGTACAGGATCTACAGAACTCGGATAAACGGGAAGCGGGGAGGAGAATAGGGCAAGTTGAGACTGAGTTACGCCCCAATTAAAATGCACGGTATTATGCTTGTAACAAATTGCGCCTCGGCGCTTGCTTTGTTTAACGCTTTGGATGATTTTAGGCAAGCATTTGACTAATTCGATCATTTAGAGTCCCAGATGCTTTGCGGTACGGCTAGATTGAATATATTTGTTTTGTCAATATTGTGATTGGTTACGACTGATAATAGATCTTCTTTTCCCAATAATAACTAAAGGGGGAAAATAATGTCCTAAGATTTTCTTACAATTAAAAGTATATTGTAATTTCATTTCATTTCGTCTTAGTAGTTAATTGATTTATTTTATATATGTCATTATACAAAAAATCGATATGGCGTCAGTTACTTTAAGGAGTTATGCATTTAA
Organism: Nymphalis io; assembly: GCF_905147045.1. Classification (NCBI taxonomy): domain Eukaryota; kingdom Metazoa; phylum Arthropoda; class Insecta; order Lepidoptera; family Nymphalidae; genus Nymphalis; species Nymphalis io. Next base: position 4,340,651 of record NC_065901.1, on the reverse strand, counting down.
TATTTTATGTTTAAAATTTTATATTGCATTCACTATAAATTATTAATAGCAGCGTAGAATAATACTAGCTATGTTGTTTTAAATTCAGTTCATAAATATTTCTCATATAGACACGCAACAATGTCGAGTATTTTTATTACAGTCTTCTAAAAATGTTCTCTATTTCTCAGTTTCTTAAAACTGCATTGAAATGAGCTCAAAGACTTGGTATTATACATATTGATCCTTCTTGTTTTAAAAATAGAGTCCACAATGTAATGAAATTTACTCTCAATATAGTGTAGCATTGAATATCATTGTCTGTGTCATATAGTAAAGTTGAAATTTTACGGTTTCCTTAATTTCTTTTTACTGACTTTAAACGAATTTTATTCTGAAAAATATCATTACAATGAGATTTTGAGTCAGCTTAAACCGAAGCAAGTTCTTTTAAAAAAGGAAATTAAAAATAATAATATTGATAACAAATATTGTTCAATTCCATATATTTATAATTAAGTTTTCAAATTGCAACTGCTGTAACGTCGTTCAGCGCAAACTTTCTTGTAATAAGCAAAAGTATAACGCATTCGGCCTACATATGATTCGCGGTATTTGTTTGGGATACACGAATTCTTTAACCACTGAACTCGAATTTCAAACTGATCTTAATTTCGCTCTCCTATGGAATGGTCGGTTGGTCTTTGGCTCTTCTTCTATATTAACGTATATACTATTAATAATATAACGTATTACTGTTCTAAGCTGGTAAAATAAAGCAAAGGTTAAAATAAGAAAATTCATTATATATCTATATCTATCAGCGATTTCGTGTGAGCACGCTGGTCACGGAGGTCACGCAAGTCGACGCATTCGTACATATGAACAGTATTCGTTAGATATCGAGACGAAAAATCATTTAATACTGTCTATTTATCACGTATTTTTATTTATTTGTTTGTGTATTCATTTAGAATAGTACAAGATATTACTCAAAATTTATTATTCTACTCATTTTTAAGTCAATTCGTGCGAAGAATTGTTAATGATTTCAAAATTAACTGTACAAAGATCAATGTTCTGACTGACAGACTTGAGGCGCTAACTCACCCTCCCTTTTTTGCCATTTCTAAAGTTGCCAGTTGTTAAATATATATTTTTACTTTTACCTGCCAAGGTTTCGATGGATAGTGCAAGATAAATATATATAATATAAATATATATATATATATATATATATATATATATATATAATTTTTAATACATTACAATACAATCATTATGTATAATATAATATGAATACCCACGTAAACAATATTTTAAATACAACCTTTAAAGGTCATAGAAAGTATAATCTTCAGGTTTAAATCTGCCTCTAAGTATATAAGGTTATATAATATTTAGGTAGCTATATGATAAGTTGTGCTAAGTTATCACAAGTTTAGTTGAACATTATAACTAAATTATAGAAGTGTTCTTAGTTAGTGTCCCGAATCTATTGGAACTGACGTAGGTAGATACGTACACTTACGTATGACATCACAGAATAATTGAAGACTGAAATTAGTTTTGACGTGAATCGTTATATATACTAAAATTACTAAATAGATATATTACAACAAAATGTCAATGCACAATGTCATTGAAAAATCACTCAATCTTACTAATCAATATAATCTGTGATAAATATTTGTATTGGACGAAAATAAACAGTTGCTTCATTATTGGTGATAATTGCTTGAAACATTGGAAAACAAATCAGGATTTGGAACTGATCCGTACAAGTTCATATTCACAAAATATACTTATATTTTATGTGAAGCATATATCAGTTGCTTGAAGCTTTGTCAAAAGGCAATCAAAATAACAAAGATTTTATATCAGTTTTATACCAGTTTCAGTAGCTTACGGTAGAGAAGGAACCTGTGTGCAAATTTTCGAAGCCCCAGTAGTTTGGGCTGTGTGTCAGTCAGATATTTTTTTATAACTATATATAAATCAATTGTTCTGCAGTGGATTATCGAAATATTTATGTCTGATTAGAACTTATGGTTATGTCTAAAACAAATTAAATCTGTAATAGTTGTTTCGTTTATATTTTATCATTAATAATAATGAGAAATAAATAGGATCTTTTATGTACTTTATTTGGTAGCAAGTAACGTGACAGCTAAACATTTGTGATGTCATATACAGGATGGTCTGCAAACAATTACTCCCCACTTCCGTATCTCCTTCCTGTTGTATCTTAACCGCAATTGCATTAACCTATAAATTAATTCGCTTTCCGTTTCAGTATAATAAGTGAAAGCAAGCAATTGTATTGCTTAATTTTGTTGAGTTCAAGAAAGTTTTTAACATTACGGGAATTTAAATGACGAGTTACGTATGTATCCGTTTGGAAAAAGATATTACGTAAATAATTAAAAATATAACGTAACACAGAGATCGCTTAGTAGCAAGACAAATATATAATCTTTTAAAATAGTGAATTCATTATATAATATTAACGTGGGTACGTTAACATTATTTTTAAATTAAACATTTAAAGTTCATAGCGAGTTTATACTAAAGGATAAAGGATAACCTTCAACTATAAATCTGTGTCTAAGTTGAAGTTTTGTTGCAAGCCTTTCTACCCACTCATCACGTATTCTACTGCCAAACAGAAATACTTAGTGTTAAAAGTATTAGTATTATATATTTTCGGTTTGAAGAATGAGTAAGCCAGTGTGATTAGAGGCACAAGGGACATAATATCATAGTTCCCAAGTTTGGTAGGGCCTTGAAAACGTAAGGGGTGGCAAATAAAAATAATTTTCGTTACACTGTACAATGAAAGAGTAAACTTGTTCTTTGCACACTTTTATAATCCCATGAGATATAAATTCGAAATTAATAAAAAGATTATAGCTGCAGGGTCAACGACTACCCGTATATTTTTAAGTAAGGGAGTATGCTCAAAACGCGTAACTCCTGACTGTTACTGAGAATTGCTTGACTTAAGGACGCAGTAACCTGACCTTGACTTTGAACCTGAGACATCAGGCTAGTAACTAGACCAACGTAGTAGTCAAAAACAAACACTTAATAGCATGCTTTATATAATTATAAATAAAAAAAATCGCACATTCTTGTTTCTTATGTTTTTATTCAGAACAAGCTAATTCTTTATTAGTTAATAAACTCGATTTAAGTTTTTATTGCTTCAATGGATAAAGAACTTTATTATTTATTACATTTATATAGAAAGTGTAAATGATGACTAACTATTAGATTTATTAATTATTATTGTTATTGTACAAAAAATCCACTAAAATTAACTTTTCACACCCGTTTCACACACATGCATTGTTTAAACCTGTTTTATTTTTAACACAATCTCATTTCCACGGTTGAACGCATCTGACTGAAATATTTTCCCGCGTGACTAACCACGTGGGATGGTTTTTTTACCGGTTTTATACGTTATTCGGTTAAACTAGAAAAGTATCAGTTTCTAAAAGAAGTCAACATAATACTATGTTTTAAGGGCTACAATGTTTATTTTTACCTTATCGAAATATGTTATTAGTTACATCTATTTTTAAAAACAGATGTTTTAATTAGAATATCGTAAAGTTGCGACATAATTTTAATTTTAAATCTGATTTGAGTCAATTAGTCTATTTAAATAACATCACTGGCTGAAGTATTAAACTTCGGGCCATTAAAAAAATATTAGGTTTTCCTGTCTAAGAATTCTCACTAGCAGAACCTAAGTGTGCCTCGGAAAGCACATTAAGTCGTTGGTTCTAAACTCTGTCCACTCGTTTCGGATTTGCGTTCCCATCGAATTGTGACAGCAATGGAATAGAGTAGAGTGCCCCTGTGATTGCAGAAACACTTGTGCACTGTGACTTGCAAAGTTGGTTAGTCTCTTGAGATTGGCCGTCGAAGCCAACGTTAGGCAAGACCCGTTTAAATAAGTCAAGATGGGTAAAACACCTGGATTTAAAATAAAGATCGCGGATTTTAATATTAGCTAGCAGTACTGAATTCAAGGCAAGGTGGATGGCACCAGACCACGTGGAAAGACGCCCCATGCGATGGACCGACCAAATAAAAACAACTGTTGGCGGTCCTTTGCATGAATGCACTAGGCGAAGGCTCGTGAGGCGAATATCATCTGCGCCGAATAATTGATAATACTTCATGGCGACCACGACCGCTCTGACAAGAGTGTCACGACGAAGAAGAAGCAGTACTGAGTTTTATGTGATTTTTCTTAAAATTTAACAGATTTATGAGCTCACCAGATGTGTCCGATGATATTCTGTCTCATGTATATCCGCCAACTCATTCGTTCAATAAAAGTAATACACTGTACCTAGCAGAAAACTATACTAAATTTCGGAGTTGGTTAGTCGTTCGTAATGAGTTCAAAAATAACCCATAGTTGAATTTTATATTTATTGTACTACCTTATAATATATTTTAATCGATCGATTTGTTTTACGGAACTATTAAAGACACAAATGTCTTTATTTCTAAGAATATTAAATTTAAAAATATTAATGTCTATCAACAAAATGTTAGTTGACCGACGTCCTCAAATATCATTCCACCAAATCATCAAGACATGCCATGATTTTGGACACCCTTTCAATTTTAATAAGAAGAAATCTATATTATTTCTAACAATATACAGTCTTCAACGTCTTAGGGTTTATATTTATTAACTAAAATTTAGCCTTAAAGGTCATCATGATATTATATTATCTAAATAAAAAATAAATTTTAGTTAATTTATGGTAAATCATACATCACCGAACTTTGAGATTTTTATTCCTTATACTTTTATGTACTCTACATCTAATTCAACATTTTCGCCAAGAGTCTCAAAACTTAGCCACGTGTCTCATCAAATGCGTGTACAACACAACCTAATGACGCGGGTAATGGAATTTTGTCCCTCCCAAACCGTAGCAGGACAAAAAGGGATCAGTCTCCAATTACCCATTCGCTATCTGTCCGGGACAAAAAAGGGCGGGACAAAAAGTCCCGCGATAATAGTCCTCACACTATGGATGGTGTGACGTTTTAGATATAAAGGCCTTTGAGATCCGGAGATTAGAATATAGGAATAGTTATTAAAGTGGTTGGATTAGGTATGCTGAGGATCGAAATAATATATTACTCTACCATTTTATAACAGATAACAATATACTTTGTATATAATTATAAAATTATTATACAAATAAAATGACAATTTTCGTACTCAGAAAACATTCTTATATATGGTTTAATAATTATATTATTATAAATATTTTTTGCATAAGATAAACTTTTAATTGATTTAAATTTAACCATTGACCTTTATCTTGATTATAAACTGCTGTCCGAAGAATGCCCAAGATCATAAACCGTTTGGATACGACATTTTCTAAGGAAATATTACGTTACAAACTCAGCCCTTAATGGCTCCTACCGTTACATTCTCGTTTAGTTACGACCTTTACGACCACTTTGACAGTATCGACTGATATCGATTTCAAATTATTTTTAAATTAACTTACTCCATGCAATGGAGCGATGAAAAGATTTATAACGATTGAAAGTAAATTGTATATGTTTATTTTGTTTATATTTTATTAAACTATGTATTATATTTACTCAAAATAAAAAAAATAAACGTTACGCTTGAACAATATTTACTATCCGCGCTTTCGTTAAAGTCTTAAAAGATAGTGCTAATATAGATTAGCTTGACTAGCAATAAGCATTAAATTACATAATATATACCGACTTATTTACATATTATTTAATTGAAGTATAAGATAGTTATCGTTCTTAATTTACCACAGTTCTAAACCCACCGTTATATTATATAATTTAAATAAAGAATTGTATAAATATTTCTCCATACACCAATTAAATGAAGAAAAAACCCATTATTTTAAGAATTATTATCAAACGTAAAAGCCTCGTTGTTCGAATATCTCCAAAATGGAAAATTCGAGAACAAGCACTTAACGTACTAATGGTGTCGCTTGAACGGAGTGAAAATAATAAATTATTGACATCAGATTCTTTTTCCAGCTCCATATATAAGCAATACTAACAAACAGCTTCGTGCATGCTTTTACGATTTAATCGCGATCTAATCTAAATTATATTGTAAAAGTAAAAAAGTACCATGACTTAAATGACCCACTCTTGTCTGAGTCACGAGGTCTTCTCTTAGAAGGATTACAAGCTTATTTAAAGATAAGATGCTCATGTGACAGAATTTTATCATACATGTGCAGTTTTCCTCATGATCTTCCTTCATTTTTGATTACGAAATTAATTGTCCAATTGAAATGTCGACCCGTGCTTCAAAGTATTTCCTTAAGTCGATGAGTAAATAATGTACATAAGCTTTTCTCTAATCTCTCTAATTATTTTATGTTAAGGAACATATAAATGTTATCTTTATCGAGGATTGGCGCAGTCACGAATACATTGGTGTATATAAGGTCTAAATCTAAGGTCGCACCTAGCCTGACTGTCTGTTTTGAGCCTTTGATCTCGTGATCTGCATCCCTATAATAGAATTGCAAGACCAATTCAGTTAGAAGTCAGTCAGTACAGTACAATTTTCATTAAAGTGACATGTTGTCTACTAGTTTTGTTTAAAATATCTAAAGCAAGTAAGTGTGTACGTTATATATGTATAAATAAAAAGTATATATATTATTAAAAAAATGTTTTTTCATTTATTTTATTGTGAATATAAAAAGTACTGCTTTTATATAATCTTTTAAAATAAAGAATTTACGCAATTATAATTTTATTATATGCATGGAATGTTGTCAGAAATGGATTATTTTAAATTTATTGCATCGAATACAGTAGTGGGGCATTTGATCGAAATATCAAAATAGGGATAAAGCTTTTTGCAACAGTCAATGAAACGGAAAGAGATGGTGGACGTGTGAAATGGAATCGGTGGCTCGTGATTCATTCGAAATTTTACATTTTCGATTTATTTCAACGTAAATAGTTGATGATGGTTTTGATTTTTGGAAATAAAAATATACAATTTGTTTGTAATACCGAAAATAGTATTTATGTACTTAAAAAACATATATTTAAATGGTCATTATTACTTCAAAATTCAATTTTGTCCAGAGGGTGGATCTACCAGTTATCTGTCCGATAGCTGGTTGGAATCACTACGGGTACGCGACCCCGGACTGCTCTAGCTACTAGTGTCACATTCCTGTATCTTCCGTGATCACAGTATCCTCACCCCTCTCCTTGATACGTTGTTTCCCAAAATTATCCCAGCGTCACGCCAAAGAAGAAGGAAAACTAATATTAAACCCGGAGCGGTGCCTCCGTTTAGGCGTAAGCCAGTCACCTGCGGCCAAACCAGCACCACACGTATTGACTCGTCATTCCTGCGGATCCTGCTGGGGAGGAGGAGAGGGTGGCATGGGTACTGGGCAAGCCCGTGTTGCCATAAAGTCGCCAGGCCCAGGCGTAGCAGCATCCACGGAGAGGACACTTCGCTCATCTGTCTTGCAGACCTACCTACCTACGGAAGCTCCGATTGCGCCCAAGAACTGCGCAAAACTTACAGTATCGACGTGGAGCTTACAAGGCTCAATATTGATATTGTAGCCTTACAAGAGACCAGAACTGAAGACGAAGGGTCTTTGCGTGAAGCTAACTACACTGGTGGTAGGGCTTTGTGCAAGCTCGTCTGGGTAGGTACCACCCACTCATCAGATATTCTACCGCAAAACAGCAATACTTGATATTGTTGTGTTCCGGTTTGAAGGGTGAGTGAGCCAGTGTAATTACAGGCACAAGGGACATAAAATCTTAGTTCCCAAGGTTGGTGGCGCATTGGATATGTAAGCGATGGTTGACATTTCTTACAATGCCAATGTCTAAGAGCGTTGGTGACCACTTACCATCAGGTGGCCCATATGCTCGTCCGCCTTCCTTTTCTATAAAAAAAAAAAAAAAAAAAAAAAACTTTTTACTGGAAGGGCAAGAGTTCCTTGGAAACACGAGAGCATGGTGTAGGTTTCGCGGTTCGAAACCATCTCATCAACGCCATAGAAACACCTGTAGGCGTTTCCGAGCGAATTATGGTCTTGCGTCTAAACACAAAAAGCGGCTTTGTCACGCTAATTTCCGCTTACGCACCGACGCTTAGTTCAAAACCCGAGACCAAGGATCAATTCTACGGCCAGCTCGATGAGACAGTGCGCAGGGTAAATCCAACTGACAGACTGCATATTTTGGGTGACTTTAATGCCCGCGTCGGTCAGGGCACATCAGCCTGGCCTGAATGCCTCGGTGCACACGGCATAGGGAAGCTTAACGACAACGGACAACGACTGTTGGAGTTTTGCTCAAGGCACCAGCTGTGTGTTACCAACACCTTTTTTAAAGGCAAAATGATGCGGAAAGTCTCGTGGATGCACCCTCGATCTAAACACTGGCACCAATTAGACCTTGCTCTTACAAGAAGGAGGGATCTACGGGAAACGCTCCACACGCGGGCGTTTCACAGTGCCGATTGTGACACCGATCACAGCCTCGTTGGTACTAAAGTCCGACTTGTCCCTAGAAGAGTCCATTCTTCCAAGCCACCCGGTCGTAAAAAGATAAATCTTTTCAAGACTCGTGACATGGAAGTAGTGGAGTCATTTGGGGAACTCGTCCGCGAAGAAGTTGCAACTTGGGATAGTACGGCATCAGCGCGAGTCGAATGGGAAAAAGTCAAGTCTCTTCTCACTGACACTGCAGGCAAGATTTTTGGCTATCAAAAGGCAAAATCTTACGACTGGTTTCAAGAAAACGAGGAGCACTTACTTCCCTTGATTGACTCGAAACGCCAAGCCGCTTTAAATTTTCGCCTTAACCCTTGCGATGCGACGCGTAAAGATCTCACGAAGGCAAAAGCCTCACTCCAGCGTAGCACGCGCTTCTTTGTAAATGCGTATTGGACAGAGCTTTGCCAAAGCATCCAAGCGTGCGCAAACGCGGGGGATATTGGCGGGGTGTACGCGGGCATCAAAAGAGCTCTTGGACCTACTCCAAAAAAGACGGCACCTCTCAAGGAAACCGACGGTTCTGTTATAACAGACAGCACCCGTCAGATGGCAAGATGGGTAGAATACTACAAGGGGCTCTACTCGTGCCCAGTGGATATTCAGCCAGAAGCAATGGAGCTTGTCCCGAATCTGGCAACTTGGCACGAGCTAGACGTTGCACCCACAGTAGAGGAACTTTATCTGGCCGTCAAGAAGCTCAAATGCGGAAAGAGCCCCGGAAAAGACGATGTTGTCACCGAAGTCGTCAAGCTTGAGTGCCTCTTGCCCATCCTTCATAACCACCTGGCTAAGTGCTGGGAAGAAAACTACGTCCCTCAGGATATGCGAGATGCTAACATCGTCACTCTTTATAAAGGCAAAGGCGATCGTGGCGACTGCAACTGTTACCGCGGTATATCTCTTCTTAGCATCGTCGGTAAAGCCTTTGCCAGGGCCATTTTAGGCAAACTACAAAGGCTCGCCGACCGCGTATACCCTGAGGCACAATGTGGTTTTAGGTCCCAACGGTCAACTGTCGACATGATATTTTCACTCAGACAGCTACAAGAAAAGTGTAGGGAGCAACATACCCCCCTAGTCATTGCATTTGTAGACCTAAATAAGGCTTTTGACTCCGTGAGCAGAGAGGGGTTGTACTCGGTTCTTGTCAGAATTGGATGCCCCCCAAAACTCCTAAGGATAGTGCAATCGTTCCACGAAGGTATGGAAGTCACCGTCCTGCACAATGGCAACGCATCCACGCCATTCGACGTACGCCGTGGCGTTCGTCAAGGTTGTGCACTGGCCCCCACCTTGTTCGGAATATTCTTCTCGGTGCTTCTGAAGGTTTCTTTTGGAGATGAACAGCAAGGCGTCCACTTACACACGCGAACCGATGGTAGGCTGTACAACATCTCAATGCTCAAGTCCAAACGCTACAGGGAGGACCTATTTGTAGATAGTCTCCTCTTCGCTGACGACGCCGCCTTCGTTGCTCATGACCAAGCTCAACTCCAGAGTCTAATGGACAAATTTGACAGAGCGTGCGACCTCTTTTCAATGTCTAAATAAACTGCAAGAAGACCGTTATTTTAGCGCAAGGATGTTTAGAGCAACCAGTCATCTTGCTTAACGGCGCACCTTTACAGGTGGTTAACAAATTTTGCTACCTTGGGTCGCATTTGTCAAGCAATCTCTCGCTTGATGCAGAGATCGACTTCCGCATCGGCAAAGCAGCCTCTATGTTCGGGAGGCTCTGTTCAAGGGCTTGGGATAACAGACACCTTACGGTAAAAACGAAAATGCTTGTTTACCAATCATGTGTCCTAAGCACACTCTTGTATGGAGCAGAAACGTGGACAACGTACGCAAAACAAGAACGCCGACTAAACACATTTCACTTGCGCTGTCTTCGGAACATTCTGGGCATCACATGGCAGGATCGCGTGACAAACGAGTCTGTTCTAGGCAAGGCACAGCTGCCTAGCATCATGGCCATTCTCAAAAAAAAACGGTTACGGTGGCTGGGACACGTGCATCGAATGGAGCAGACCCGTCTTCCAAGGCAAATACTACTGGGAGAGGTTGTGGATGCAAAGAGGTCTGTTGGGCGGCCTATGCTCCGTTACAAAGATTGCGCTAAGCGTGATATGGTTGCGTTTAACATCCCTAGCAATCGATGGGAGGAACTGGCAGAGGACCGTGCCAAGTGGCGACGCCTTATTTACGAAGGTCAATCAAAGCATGACAATGACTGGTTTAAACTACTAAAAGAAAAACGCACTAGGCGTTATGAGCGGGCTTCAAACCCCCGCCCATCTGGGGGCGCATACACTTGTCGGAAGTGCGGCCGGAGGATCCTCTCTCGCATTGGTCTTTTCAGTCATGAACGCAAGTGCCTTCGCGATGCCGCTTAAATCATCTGTCAAAGATGCAGAGGCTTATATATATTACTTCAAAATTTACAGATAATCCACCTGTACTCGTGTATGTAATAGAAGCTAGAGTTAATAAATCATTAGTTGGAATAAATTGAATCAATTTAAAATCCCTTTATCAGGCATACAAAGATGCATGAGATTTTGTAAAATATAATATACATAAAATAGTTTTCTAAGCATTGTTAAGGAAAAATTGAACAATAAATTAAGAACAACTCAAATATAAGTTATGTTTTCATATTCATCACATTCATTTATCACATAGTTGACATTAATATACACAAATGTATAATTATACTAATTGGCATAGTGAGTGCTTAAATAGCGCGAGCAAATACAACATGATTAAGACAACACGTTGGAGTGTAGTTAACCATACTTTAAATAACAAACAAGAAACATTACTAGATACGATCTGTACGTGAAACACAAAACTTCATACTCGACTTCGAACTGTGTTTAAAACTGTTCAGTAGCACTATTGGCGTAAACAATAGTATGTACCTCCTTCCTAACGATATCTTCAGGTGAGGCGAGGCTAACGGGACAAACACAGTAACTACAGCAGTTCTGACAAAGGGGGCTACGTATGAGATAACGAGGGAGAAGTAGCAGCCTCATTAAAGCGCCTTGAGGTACTCCAGTGTTTAATGAACACGAGACGGCTCTTAGTACGTCCGCAATTATAATAAGTGTACAATTTTGTAAAATTTAAAGTTTTTTATTTTAAAAGGTTTTTCATATTTTGTTTGCCCAGGCTTATAGAAAGTGATTTTTGGATTTATATAAGAATCAAATGTTTACTTATTGTATAAGCCAGCGCAAGTAACGTCTTAGTAGGACAGTCAACAGTTATTTTAGCGCAAGGCTAATCAAACAAGCAATGCTTTGTATAGCTATGTTATATTTGATTGAGCCAATCCAATTGAAAAACTTACTTATGCCTATAACAGTGCATTCGCACTGTAAGATTATTTTATTGCCACTACAAAACGAATGTATTATATAAAAATCTTACTTAAACTAATAAAATTAAAAGATTAGAAAATTTATTTAATTTTTTTTTTCAAATTATTTCATGTAGTATATAGTTTGTGTACTTATAAAAAAGTCTATCACACAATAATATTCATATTATATTTTTACTATTCTCTTTATTATAAAAATTCACTGTTAGTTAAAATCTATGTTGAAATATTATTATTATTATTAAAATATTTAAGAATAAAATTAAATAAACAGTTTGTTAAAGAAATAATTCATTTAATATTTATGGTGGTATTAGCCGTCGTACACTGTTGGTGAAAGTCTGCCTGAGTAAGTGCCACCTACTCATGAATTAGTTTACCGCCATTGAACAATAATTCTTCTTACTACCGGTTTAGATATGTATGTTGAATTAAACAACCTAATAACAGGCAGAACAAAATAATATCTAAGACTTTATTTTAATTGTTATTGGTTGGCGGCTTGTTACCTTTGTAGGGACTCGATGGTACATTTGACTATTTTAAATTTAAATGAAAGAATGTGTTATATAGTGTACATGTTTGATAAAAATGTCAAGTAATTGCAGAAACGATTCAAAATTAATTGATGACGAGACGTTATAACACATTGACAAATTTCCGACTACAGACTACTACTACTATAACGGGATTACAAAATCGACTTATATCACTAACTTTATTAATCAACACGTGTTGACCAATATTTTAAATATCGATTCATAATAATTTAACTGCAAGTAAATAATATCGTATTTGAAATAAACTTTAAAAAATGTTGCGTTAACATTATGATCTACACAGAGACCGAGAAAAAAAGACAAAGAATGAAATATAATTGAGACTGCAGTTACATATGTCAGTTTGTAACGGTACACAACAATGATACTGGTGGTAGGGCTTTGTAAAAGCTCGTCTGGGTAGGTACCACCCACTTATCAGATATTCTACCGCAAAACAGCAGTACTTGGTATTGTTGTGTTCCGGGTTGAAGTATGAGTGAACCAGTGTAATTATAGGCACAAGGGACATAACATCTTAGTTCCCAAGGTTGGCGGTGCATTGGAGAATTAAGCAATGGTTACCACTTCTTACAATGCCGGTGTCTATAGGCGTTGTGACCATTTACCATCAGGTGGCCTACCTATTATATTAAAAAGTAAAATAGTTTTAATCCAAGCATTAGGGTTGGATAAATACAATAATAATAATAATGTCCTCCAAACCGATTTCGGCCACGGCGGCCAATCTCAAGAGAGATTAGCCAACTACGCAGGAGATATTATAGTGCACAAGTGTATGACAAACACAGGTGCACTCTATTCCCTAACTCTTATAATCCGATGAGACGGCAATCCGACACGACCGGAAAGAGTTCAGGCGCAGGACCAACGGCTTTACGTGCTTTCCGAGGCACGGGAGTGTACACACTTCCAACTTCCATACTCCGGGCTGCTACTGAAAATTTTCTGACAGAAAAACCCAATAACTTTTTATTGGCCCGACCTGGGAATTGAACCCAGGACCTCCGGGTCTGCGACTTTTCATCAAGCCACTAGACTAACGAGGCAGTATATAAATACAATACTCATAATATTACCCTCGTTATTACCAACTAGTACTGCAAAGCAAGGCTATTTTGAATGATCTTCTCAAGATAATCTGAAACAAAGAGCGTTGATCAATTAAAATAATAATTTACAATGTGGAAGTTCTCTTAAGATTAAAAATCTATTTTATTATAGTAGCTTGGATCAACAACCAGTTAAATGTCTTCCAATTTGATTTGAATTCATTTTAATTTCTTTTAAGTTTCAGAGTATAAAACAAAATTAATCAATTATGATTAAAACACCAATCATCCAATATTTGGTTTCTAACTAAAATCACGTAACCACGCATCAGTTAATCTCAACCGTTGTTCCATTCACTTAGGAATCGATTTAATTACTCTTGAATCTAATAGCGGGAACACTTTATGTACAAATGGACCCGATTGTAATAGCGGTTAGGAGTGAGAGGTTGTACGAAGACAGCCCCTCATGACTGATGTCGATAGGGAAAATTACCAAAACGTGGCTACTAGATTTTAAATTTAATAACGTTAATGCTATTATACAACTCGACATTTTAAATATTCAAATTTTTTTTATATTTAAACACGTCACTGAAAATTTAAATAGCTTTTACTCAATTTTATTGACAGTTTCGATCGTAGGAAACGCGTTTTGATATTCTATTCCATATATTATTTATAACAAATAGAAGTTCATTCTTTGTTTTTTATTCTTTTGTGATCCAGAATAATCTTAACCATTTTTAACTTGGCTTAAATTTCATTTGGCGCAGACCAGTGTCCTAAATATACATCAAATATCAAAATAATTTCCTGGTAGTGAATAGAGTGAAAGTAATATCTCTCTCTATATATATATATATATATATATGTGTGTGTGTTCGTCCCAAGTTACGCCTCTCCGTTACTAATCAATATTCGGTACATGGGTCATTAAATTAACGCAGGCCATCAAATCTCAATAACGCCGTAGTCGTTAAATGTTTGCTTTTTTTTCTTTACATAAAACGGAACTCAATTACAATATCCTCGGGGGGACGTTTTATTAAGATTCCATGGTGTTTTTAATTTAATTAATCATACTTAAAAAATCATATATATTTAAACAAGATGTTTTTATTACCTAGTAGTTGAAACTAGACAAAAAGGTTAACCTTTATATTTGGTGAAACTATGCCATATATAGCGTTTTTCTTAACGGGGACCATTGTAATTGTTCGGATTATTAATTGTTGCTTGTATAATTTTAAATGTTATAAAATCTCTGATTATAAGAATGATAAGATCGTTTTATATTTGAAATGTTGGCTATTTTATTTCGTTGTTCATCAAGTATGATTATTATTATTTAATATATATCAGTAGTAGCATGTAATGTAACCATTGTACTAATAAAAGTATTGCTGTAAAATACATAACATGGATTATGATTTAAAAAAAGATAATAATCTTACAATTCTTGATGTTTTTAAATAAAAAGACCTCATTTCAATTAAAGCGAATAAAATAGAACTTTTAAAAGTTGAAGTTAAATATAAACAAAATGCAGTAAGTACCAAGTCGTGAAGAGCTTGCATGATTAAGAGGCAGTAAAGCATTTCCCGACGACTTAACTTGACGCCACTCGGCTTGTTTAGCTCTACACTTTACAATGAAACACTTACCTATTTAGCAAAGAGAATAAACACACTGCTATAACAATGATGTGAAAAGTTTTATATTATCGTCGCTATGTCATATTTTAGCATTATTTTATTTTGTTGCGATTGTTTTTCCTTATGAAATTTTAGTGGTTTATATCCAATTACTTGATATAAGAATAAAAAAAATCATCATGACTTTAGCAACTTCTAAAATTTAAAACTTTCCTTTTTGTCGCTAAAATACGTACTAAAGTAAGTACTTATGAAGTCTACTATAGAAGGTTTTGTACACTATTTTTCGGGAAGCGTTCAAGTGTAACCACATGTCGGAATCCTTTGTTTTATACACTTTCCATGTCATTATGTAGAACTTATTTAATTAAACTTACTCAATCGAGTTTTTCCCTCACAGTTTAATAGCTACTTTATTGGTTACGTTATTAGCATATTCTGTATTTTCTGTGATTAAATAATGTATTGAAGACCTATAATTGAACTTAGTAAAAATCATTTTTTTTTTATATATAATCATAAAAATAGTGATTTTTGTTATAATTCATTATAGTATGTTGTAAATTGCATTCCTATTTTTTGACAAAAATGTCAATAAAAACTTAATATGATCTATGTAAAATATTGTAATAATTATTTTATTACAATATTTTACATAGATCATATTAAGATAAAGATAGTAGTTTTTGTTATAGTAATGCTTCTATTCTTGTCTTTGACCACCAATAGTCACGAATTTACTATTTCAAATGCAATTAATTTGTGAGAATCCCTTCGCAACACAACGCCTGTGTCTAATTGCCTCTAGTCTAGTTAAATTTTAGCCAGATAAGGACTTATCTCACGAAAGATCCATTGGGTGATTAAGGAAAGTCCTATCTCTAACCCAATTACGGCACAAACTTTAGTTTTCAATTACTACTCTCGGTCTATGAAACTTGATTACTTTCTTGTCCACTGTTAAAATTATCTTAATTAGAAAATTTTACTTAATTAACATCTGCACTCTTGAACAGAGAGCTTAATCTTTTATACATTTAACCTTAAGATCTTTGGTGTTATATTTATTTAAAATTTAACATACCAAGTCAAGATATTTATATTGCGTATTATTTCTTATTTTCTGAAACAAGAAAAAATACTTAAAGCATTTACTTAATATTTTATTAAACATAATACCTATCTCAGAGTAATCATATTTGTATCTTATAACAAATAGAAATATACCACAATCCGATTACAAGTAAATTAGAGACCAAAGGTCGTTTTATCAGCAAAGTAAATAGGTCGCGGCATTTCTCAAGGGAAAGTAATTAATTTCATTAATTTATCTCTGGAGAACCAAATTCTTTTTCAACGAGAATCTAATCTACTGTATCTTCGTTGTGATCTTTCAAATTAAATGAAAGAGCATAAAAGTGAACATCTGCTAAATTTCTGTTAAAATTCTTTAGCTACTTCATCTTTATCGGGTACAATAGTGACTGTGTATTCCGAATCTCCCAGGAGAGCACGTTTGACAAATAAAGGTATCGTGAAACGAATTTGGAAAGCAAAAAAATATGCGGAAAGAGACCTTGCGACCTGCCACGGAGTTCGCCTCGACCAAAATGGACTGAACCGCCATGCCTTTCGTTTAACTAAGACAGATGGTGCAATCTGGTGTGATCGAAAAGATCCGGAAGGTCCAACTTCTCTGGCGATGTTATGCCTACTGCAATAAAGCAAATTGAGAGCATTTGCTGTTGGAGTTCAGAGCAATGACGATCTTTATGGCATCGATAATGTTATGGGCAGGTAATGTTCTATTTTGTACGTGCAAATCTTCAGATTATTGTTTTACGATGTATTTAATAGGCTTGTTTATTTGTATCGTAATAAACTGATTTTGTTTGTTATGTCACATGTAACAGTGGTGAAACCATATTTATACGTGTAGTTTTTTTAGTCAACATAACGTCCTCTACTTTTTTATTAGGCAGGATCCTTTAAAAGTACTTTCTGTGAATAATCGGGAGTAGGTGCAATTTGTACCCACTGCACGAACCCCTTACGCCAAAACCTTAAGCACGCTACGGGATTGTTTTCTGTGCAGTACTCTTCCTACATTTGGCAAAGCTGTAATTAAGGTAGACGAAATTCGTCTTATGTAATAATTCCTCGCCTAGAGGATGGAAGAAAAGGGTTTTGGTTCCAGCCTCCACGACTATTCCTCTAAGGAAAGCTGTGGGATAGATACCTACCGACCAAACCCAGGTTCTACCATGAGGTCTCACAACATATTTGCCTATTACACACCAATAAATTTGTTATACATTAATCTAAAATATGAAATTCTTAGTGCACAAATTAATATAAAATAGCTTTATTTAGCGTCATTTATATAAGTAGGAAGTCAGTAATGGTAACATTAGCATGATAATATGAAGAAATGACAGATTAATAGAAATAAATAGCACGTGTATTTCTTATTGGGCGAATAATAGCAAACTAAGTAATAATTGCTATTTTGTATAATATACAGATATTTATTTTTATATTTGACCTTAAATGCAGTTATAAATATAAGGTTTTCTGATAAATTTAGCTTATAATGGATCTAAGATATATTTTATAAATTTCATAAAATGATTTATGAGATGGGAAGAGAGATATTCTATAAAAAATCAATTACCCTCTAGCAAAATAAAATGTAAATCCGACACGTTTCTAATATTCTTAGTGACAAAAACAATTCGTAACGTATTGGCAATCACAAGATTAGCGTTTCTGGAACTCCGAATACCAGAGGTCGACTGTAAATCCGTTGACCCACTTCGAACGACGTATTTGGCACACTCCGATATTAATCCGCCATGGAAAATACACTAAATGTATTAAATTCTGTGACGCGGCACTCAATAAGCTGTGGTGTTGAAATGATATTTTGAGGAGTAGCGTCGAACCTCCAAATATAATGGAATTTCATAATGTATTGTAAAAGCGGTAAAATATTTTCGTTCTGAATGTAACCTTTTAATAAAATGGTTCGGGGCTTTTAAAAATCGACGGAGATAGCAAACTATTGTTGCATGTAATACTTTCGAGCTTCGACGTACACTATCCGATGAAATACTTTTCAAACAGCAGTTTAGTAACGGAAAATCCTTAGATGTAAAAGTCGCGTAGTATATTTACTAACGTTGACCAGTGACTTTGCCTATATAAATTGTATAATAGTAATAGACTTCGAATAGTCTTGAAATGATCTTTTCGACAGTAAAGTCTTTGAGAAATAGTTTATAGCCAAGCACCGTAGGGCTTTATACGGTTTAATTAATTTTAGTGTAAGTTTCATAGAAAACGGCCTTTATATAATGTAATAGAAACAAAACCTGATCATTCACTATACATATAATTTTTAAGGTAAAAATTTTAACATGCCTTGTTAATTAACGACCTTAATCATTGAATCTCAATTACAATCATCTGTGCGCAAAATGAACCAGCTCTCCGATCACCAGTGTAAGATAATAATAAGACGGGGTGTAATATGCATAACAAAGTTTTTTGCATTATATTACTTGAAGGAAGTGTTTCAACTACAAACGGGAGAAAGACATAATTTGGAATTAGCGACGAATATTTGCGTAGTTTGTTCGCTTTAGATTTTTACGCGACGGCTTCGACCTTTATAATTGTTTTCCAGATTTTCAGTATTCTTGTCATAAAAAAATTAAATGACATTTCGACACACATTACAATGTGTGTTTCTGTTTTTCATTATTTTAATTTATTTTCTTTTTACCAAACAATATAAAGTAAAAAAATATAACAACTTCACTTTTTATTGTTCTATATTCAAAACATCAAGTGCATTGTAACTGACTGAATTGTACTTCACTTTATAATGCAAAAAAGACTGAAATAAGTCTGCTGAAGTTTCGCGTTTACGAAGTTGGATAGCCACTAATTTTCCCCCGTGGCTTATAACGTATTTACTCTTAAGCCGCAGAACAGCGTGCCGGGTTATTGAGATTCTGTTTAAGCGGTTATAGAATTAAAAGTTTATTACTAGATCTTTTCTATTCCCTAGATGAAAGTGGAGACCATAAGTCTCCTGACGTTTTGTTTTCTTTTTGTTGTTGTAGTAACATATGTTTTTTATTAAATCATCAATTTATGCATTTAAATACTTATTTAAGATAAGACAAGTATTAGTGATAACACACAAAAACAAATATTACTGCGGACGGAATTCTCCTTCTAAATCATCGCAACTGGTAATGAATAAAAAAACATTAAAAAATGTCCTGATTAATTTCAGTCACGGTAGCCATTCTCAAAGATCATTAGCTTAACCAGCTTAGGATGTATTTTAGAACACAACTGTATGCAATAAAAAATAAACATAAGTGCATTCTCTATTCCCTAACTCTCGTTATGCTATGGGATGGCAAACCCGAAAAAAATTTAGTCACAGGCCGAAAGGCTTCACGTGCTTCCCGAGGCGCGGGAGTGTAGAGCTCGATTCTATATAATTTAATAGAATAAATAAGAAGATCAATATTTTCTTAGTAACGACTTACCAGTGTAAAATGCAAATGACCAACTAGCTTCTCAATTTGGGCTATGATGAGGCTGAATAATTACTAAAACGATTAATAAAACATTGACCTAACTTATTTTTCCTTCCTACCCCATCCCTTTCTTATTATACACTTTACAAATATGTTTAGTATATAGTCTTGAACTTAGGACCTCGGAATTTGCAGTATTATAAGCTATAACGCTATAATATATATATACAACATTATAGTCAGTTACAATGCACTTGAAGTTTTGAATATAGAACAAGAAAAAGTGAAGTTGTTATAAAAAGCGCTATAATATATAAGCTAATGATAATTAATTACGATGGTGTCATTTCCGCAACTGGTACTACCTAGTCATCAGCTATTTTACCGTCAAACAGCTATTCTAAGAATTTCTATTTCTTTCAGTTAGATGAATGAGTGAATCGCAGGCACGAGAGACATAATATAGTAACATAGTTCTCAAATTGGCAGCAAAGTGCAAAGTGCTTGACTAGCGACTACCCACTTGTGACCGCTTACCATCAGATGACCAATTTGCTCGTTTACCTGTCTATATAAAGTAAAAACTTAAAAGCATACTAGATAATATAGCATTTATCGGTTTTATTTTATTTAGTTTGAAGATTACCCAAAGTTGTCAAACTATCCTAATCTTATAAATTTCTTTTGTTACAGATAAAACAAATCGAAATCAGAAATGTGAACCGGTCCTAGTTACGATTGACAATGATAAAACCTAGAATATGGTCGAGAGGAGGCACGGGATGAGAGAGTACGAGTGAGCGGTAAAATGACTACTAAGATGCTTCTATCGCTGTTTCTACATTGTTTTTATGTAACCACCGCTTCGATGCCTGGAGGTAAGTTAATTTTAAATTATTGAATTACCAAGATACCATAGTTAAATTTTCTTTTAATTTTGGCAAACAGAAATATAGAGAGAAAACGTCTTGTTTTTATATGTATATTCTGGATTAGATGGATTAGTTCCATACAATTTAAAATAAATTTTGATTTGATTTTACGTCTCTAGTCTTTAAGACGCAATATTATTAATAACATTTTATCTTGTAAAACAAACCGAGAGTTAATAATAAAAGGTAATATTAATATTGTCTTTGATTTCCTCTCATTTTGAAAAGAAAGTATTCCATTATACTATTCCAATACGTATTGGTCGATACACGTTTCAATTTTATATCCGAAACATATAGATTTTTTCTTGTTATTTTTTTTCAACGCAGAGTATGAGATGAATTATAAAGAGAAATCTTTAGTTAAGATTTACGTTTTCTAAGCACTGAGCTATCTCCTATTAAATTTCTACCCCAAAAAAGACCACGAGACCCTATCAGCATTAATTGATAACTATTTCATTTCAATTGAATACAGTCCGTAAAATATATGTTATATGTGTATGCAAAACTAATCAGTAGTAATAATTTTATTATTTTCGCTACATTTTCGTTGCAAATATTTAAATGCAAGGAGAAACTTTTCAACTTTTCACTACAATTGCAAAGAGTTGATCTACCGTATCAAATAATTGGACTCAGGGGTGTAATACGTTCAGTATAAACGTAAAGAGACGGTAAATGCAATATATCATTGCTATCGAAAAGGAGCTCCCCACACGAAGGGTTGTAAGAAATAGCTTCTTAGAATAAAAACCTCCATTCATTTAAAGTAACATACATAATACATTTCACTACGAACAATTCCTCATTCGGAATCACGTTTAAATATTCTCTCTAAAGCCCGCAGGAACGGAGATGTGAGATACCTACGAGAGCATCTGAAGTACCATCTAACAAAAGTTACTTGGTACAGATTTAATATATAATGTCGCTTACACACAGCGCTTTATTGTGTTCATTTCTTTATAAGGGACTCCGCTGGAGAAAGGGTATGTGATTATGTTGTAATATTAACATGAAACAATTTTGTCAAATTTTTACGTATATTAAGTAGTCTATGTACGTAATCGAATCAGTAATGTACGAGTTTGCAATACGATTAAGCAAGGTAGTTTTTTTAAATAGGTTAAGTCATGTCATTTTCTAGGAGTAAAAGTAACTTATGTGTTATGGATTACTTATACATACGATCTCAGTGCCAAATTTCACCCGAATCCGTTCTGCTGTTTTTGCGTAACTGAGTAACAAATATCCAAACATACAAACCCAACATTTATAATAATATCAGTAGAATGATTTAAAATAATTATTTCTTTGGATTTTTTTTTAAATATTTGAAATTTCTAGATCTCGGAAGTATATAACTTGAGCGTGTGGAGAGAGCATTACTTATGTAAATATAATATCAGGATAGTGATATAGTAGTGTGTACTCAACAACATATTATGAAAGGCGAATCACAGATGGATATAATGTGACTGAGTAAAATGTTTGGTCTTAGTGGGATCCGAGTGAATCATAGCTTAATATCATACGGAAAAGAGTAAGAATATATCTCATACTAATTTCTCATACAAATGTTACTATATATTCATCCAAAAGAAAGTTACATTATGTTTACTTTTTGGTGAATTCAGGACGGTATTCGAAAAAAAGAATTTCGATGAATTTGTCCAAGGAGAATAAAAATCAAATAGTATTTGGTACTACTGATGAGTTTAAGGATATACTATATTTGCTTTGCATGACTCCGAAATTTAATCGACATAGCTGAAATCTATTTATCATTGCTTCCCTAGGGTCTCTATATTTACATTCTAATAAAACCTTATATATATCTATTTTACCACAAACATTAATGTCAACTGCATAAAATGTATATATGAACAAACCCAAAGTGTATCAGCATGAGCTTATAAACCTTCTTACCGACTAGAACGAAAGCGTGTACTCCGCTATTGAATATTTTACATACTGTTATGTAAGTGTCAAATGTCAATGGTTTGATTTTAATATAATATGACACGGTGTAGTTTATACACCGGAAAGGCTTTCTACGTAATAGTTGAAAATGTATTCTGAACTGCTCAAATTCAACGTCCACCTCAATTAACTCGCTGGCACGTATGCTCGTTTTATAATTATGTATTATATACTATATTTTATAAGAAAAAAAAATTTAAATGTGTATGCTTTGTATCTATCAATTATGTGAATTTATATGATTGTGTGTAAATAAATACATGGTTTCAGCACATAACAAAGCGCGTTTGTGCTAATCTTTTGATCTTTCTCTATGTTTTTTTATACAAAAAGGGCAGAGTGGAGTTCTATATTTTTTTATCTATGGAACATAATCGAAAAAATGTTTAATTTATAATAATATTAAATTATAAAAATATAGTAAAGAGTATAAAAAAATTACAGCATATTACTGTTTAATTGCTTATATCAAATATTTAATTTCAGAGAAATTTGAAGAATTAGAAGAACTTTTGATATGAGTTTATTCGCATATAAAATATTATAGTATTAATTGGTGGTAGCGAAATTCGTGAAATACTGATGCTAGTGGTATTCCATATGATTTATCAACAATTATATACAATATGAGTTGAAAATTAAAATTTTTAAGCTACACTTCACATTTTTATCCATAACACGCGCTCGGTTT
Organism: Nymphalis io; assembly: GCF_905147045.1. Taxonomy (NCBI): domain Eukaryota; kingdom Metazoa; phylum Arthropoda; class Insecta; order Lepidoptera; family Nymphalidae; genus Nymphalis; species Nymphalis io. Next base: position 4,317,249 of record NC_065901.1, on the reverse strand, counting down.
TTTTTTCTTTGATTGAAATCCCCTTACATTTTCTTATTGAATAAACACGAACGATTCATTCAGTAAGCCTTTAAGGTTTTTAATCCAGATAAAAAAAACGTTGCTTTCTTAATACTCTTCGTTTCCGAAATCTTATACACGCGAGCGAGCTTCGAGTATTCAGTTGAAATCGATTGGAACGAATCAGGCATCGAGGGAGTGCTGAGACAGCGAAATATATTGACATGACATCAATGCGGCTCTCTTGAAGGGTTACCGTTGAACAAATGTTTATTCATATGTGCATATGTGGTCTTTGCGATTTGTAAGCTTATTGAGTATAAGATTGAATTTACGTTTAACATTGATTCGGGTGTATGTTTAGAGTTGCATGAATATTTTTCAGTCATTTGAGTTGAGATTTATATTTTGATATTATTAACACACTGAAATAAACTCTCGAATACTTTTGCAATAATTTAGTCGACGGTATTATGATGAATAGAAAATGGGATTGTTACCTCGAAATCTGGTCTTTTAATAAAGAAAACACTATTATTCGTAGGCATGCTCCCGGTCTTTGGGTGATAATACAATCTTCTATCTCACATATTTGTGAGATAGAAGACAAATAGTTCATTAAACTGGCTAAATTTAAAACACGTCGCACATACGATACACATTTATATGTCGCCACAGGCAACATGAGAAAAAAAGTTCGTCATACGTCATAATCACATCATACATAAGAAATAACGTACCAATCTATCTAATTTATCATAAATACACGTAGACTTTCTACTGAGTAATTTTAGTAATAAAACTGGAATGACCATGTGAATCGATTGGAGTAGAACAGAGCCACCCCATGACTTCATTATTTTTTTATTCAGCGCATCAATCACTCGAATACACGAGAACCTCGACTACCCATATAGTGATGTAGAACCTCAAATTAAGAGTAATGCTTGCATCAAGCAGAATTTTGATTCCTATTCATCTGTAAATACATTAGCTGGTAATTATTTAAAACTAGAACATACAGATAATATAAGAATCTATTCGTTTAAAATAGGTCTAATCCCATTTAATTTACTTTACAAAACAAACAAATGGTTGGCATAGATATTATATGCAAGCTGTCTGGTGAATGTAAAGCTTTAATTAAACGAATTCCGACAGTTTGTGAAATGCATTAAGGCCCTATGAAGCAAGTTACTCAGCTTGGACATTTAACATTACAGAATTATCTTACATACTAGATAACTCAGCATAAATGAATACAATCATTACATTTACATAAATAACGTTACTAATACACTCACATAACACAATAAACAATTTCGCAAAACTAAAACAAAAAATCTTAAGAATATCTGTTTTATTTCCCACAAGAACCGTATTTCTCGTAACCTGACTCGAGTACCGAAATAAACAAGAAAGGTTGAGTCGGGAAAAGGGCCAGGATTAGCTTTTTGCCTACAAAATTATTTACTGTACAACTAACTCGGACAATCTGATCTTGGAAACCGCAATCAATAAAGATTTAATGTTCCGCCCGCGCCCTTGTAAGGAGATTTTCTTTTTATCGAAAACTGTGATCTTGCTTTCATTTAATTCATGAAAATCTTATAAGTAATAGCTTTAAATTTGATGATTATATTCTTGTAGTCGATTTTATTTTTAACATTTTTAGTGCTTACTCATAGTGACTGCCGCAATGTGAAACTAAACTTAAGTTACGTGCGTTTTACCTGTACTGACTCACTCGCGCTTTAAACAAATTGAAAAATGCAATAATTTTTTTTTTAATTGTTTCGAGAATATTTTGTGTCAGTAATAACCAGACGATCCCTACTGCCGGTTAATAAGTATTTTTTTGTTTGGACAGTTTTATTAGTATTGATGTAATCAGGGTGGAATAGAAACATTATTTCAGACATACGCATTGTAATGAAATAATCTGTTTCTGTAAAATATTTGAACAAACATTAGAAATGTACAAAAACAAAAATTTTAACTAAAAAAAAACAAAAGTAGAACAACAATATATTTTTACATTATTAATATAACACTTATGTAAATATTCTTATTGGAACAACAAATTAAATTATTCATTTACATATCAGATCTCAAGCTATTATTTATTTAATAATAAATTCATTTTATTTACTGCTCTCGTCGTTCGAATTGCCTCTAATATAATATTTTATTTCACCGTGTAATATCCAATTATATATTTTCCCACGAATATATATATTACTATTATAAATTTGTATACGTTTTGAAGAGTGCTCATCAAACCCTTTCATTTGATTGGGTTTGTTGAGTCGCGATTTTTACGCCGTATTGCCCAAAACGTTCTGAATTTTTTTTTTTATATATAACCGTATAGAAACGGTTATAAATATTTATGATGAGTGCCTGTGACCTTGTTCATGTGGCCTTTATACATTAAAAACAGTTTTTATTAGTATTTAAAACTAGTATTTAATTAGTAATATTTATTTAGTAGTATTTAAAAGCTATGAAATCTCCTTTAATTCATTGACGTAAGCTTTCAGGAAAAAAGACATAGATCGTATCTAGTTGTTCTGCAGAGTGCACGTATAAAACTACGTAACACATTTACTATTATATTGGGTTTATGATTATCTATGATTTATTTGCCAATAGTTCTATATCATATATTTATAACTCATATGTGATGCTTTTTAAATCCATGTACAATAGGCTCTGCTTATAAATAGCTGCCAAGCAATATTACTCACAAGAATGAGTGTGATTTTAATTTTTTTAATTTGTGATTATAATTCATCTTGTGCTTAACGGTGAAGGAAAACATCGTGAGGAAACCTGCATGTGTCTAATTTCATTGAAATTCTGCCATATGTGTATTCTACCAACCCGCATTGGAGCAGCGTGGTGGAATAAGCTCCAAAAAAGCCTTCTCCTAAAAAGGGAGAAGAGGCCTTAGCCCAGCAGTGGGACATTAACAGGCTGTTACTGTACAATATTACTATGCCGTGTTTCGATGGAAATGACGAACCTTTATAATAACAAGTACAAACAGCATCAACACCTGAAGACTCATAATTGATATTAGAAATGTATAAAAACTGTAAAAATAAATAAAAGCCTTAAAAACTGCTTGAATGTAAAAAACATAACTATGTCTAATATGAATGAAATAAGATCACATTATTTTTATGTTATATTGAACCCGACGCAAAAAGAATGATCAAAATTGTTTTACAAATAAATAAATTAAGCCCATACGTAATAATTAAACAAATATACAGCTTATTTAAGTATCTTCGCTTTTTTCAATTGGTTTCTGGTTCGTATATTTACTTTAAATTGTCGCAATCTTACTTTTATTTGAAAAGAAAAATCTTTAACCTAAGATTAAGAATTATTTCCAAAATTATGTAACATGAAAGTTTTCTAAAGGAGATAAAAACAAAAGGGTTAGAATTCGGCGTCCCTAGGGAGGACATCAAAGGTTCTATTAGCGTCGAGTGGCCCTCTGCTGAGGCCCGCGTGTACCTCGAGTGTGACGGACGTGATTTTTTTGAGCTTTTGGCCAATTTCAGAATACAATTTTATTTTTATTAAGAGATAAATTTTGTATTTTTCTTTTATTTATCTAGCAGAATATTATTAAAGGCAATTTATATTGCATTCAAATTAATAATATAAATATTTGGGCACTAAGATGTTATGTCCCTTTTGCCTTTCCTTACACTGGTTCACTCACCCTTCAAATCGAAACACAACAATGCTGCTTACTACATTATCATTGTAATAAATCACTAAAAAATAAAAGATTTTTTTTTATTTTTTTTTTATCAGACAGGTGCGTTAAAATTCGGATCATTATGATACGAGTGGACTGACCATTGACATATTATTAATAAGAGATAAGCTTCCGAAATTATGCCATTTAAAAAAATCATAACTCAACTTAATAATTTATAACTTAACGTAACATACTTAAAAGTATCCACAACACGTACCTCGTCCCCGTTCACACGTCATTAGGCACGGCCTACCGTAACCCTAGCCATTAAAAGCCTTTAGATACCGGTACGCAATAAAGTGCGCGCGTGATAAAAGGAAACCGTTAGAGACGTAAATATTATTTTTATTTCGAAAAATACATCCAGATAATGTATTATTATTATATTTCCCTGCCTCGTTGTTCTAGTGGATAGTTTATGAGGTTGCCGGTTCCGAGGTTCTGGGTTCATCTGGGTCAGGCCAGTAAAAAATATTGACTTTTTCAGAGTTAATTTACTAAAAACAAAACAGAAGGAAAAGAGTAAACAGACTAAGAACAAAGCAGAAAATAACAGTTATTAACAATATATAAACTTACAAAAAATTATGCACAAGAAATAATTTAATGTTCATAAAAAAGGATAAAATCACTGAGAAGGAAGCTGGCTATGTAACTCGTAGAATGTTCGAATCTCGGCTCTTCTTCGGCTCGGCTCGGCTTGGCTTGTCTAATTTCTTATTTTAAGAAAGCATTATTGAAACATTTACATATTTTTACAACATTTGTATTCTTAGTAAGAAAAACCTACATGCTTAAAGAATTCTAACTCTCCATTGTAATTAAAATTGACGTAGGGTTTGTTCCCGTCTGGCTAGGTACCATCCTCGCAGCAAGTATTCTACCGCAAAATAGCAATACTTAGTATTGTTATGTTCCGGTTGGTAGGGCGAGTGAGCCATTATAACTTCAGACACAAGGGACGTGACATCTTAGTTTCTTAAGGTTAGTGGCACATTGGCGATGTAAGGAACAGTTACATCACTAAAGCGCCACCAACCTTAGCCCATTAGATTTCATCCATCCATTCGTCCATTGGCCCGTCCGCGTACCTATATTACCTTTATTATAATTTTAAAAAATAGTAATCACGAGAATTATGCATGCAGTAGCTACAAAATGACTGTTGCCGTTTTTTGTATTGTTAGTAATGTTTTCCGAAGGGACAGGGCCTAGCGTCATCGTGGTGGGGAGTGGCCCTGCCGAACTCATAGTTCGGCCAGGTTGGCTTTACTTCACTTCTGCTTGGTTGTGGAGAATATCTCATAAATAATATTTCAGTTGCTCAGTTTTGATTCCTTTGTTCTATTTTTGTGTGTACATTGTACGTGTTGATATACGTTTACTTTATTGCTGTATAATTGTTTTCATTTATCTTTTTTAAAAAAACTATTTCCATCCTGATTTCTAAAAATATAATTAATAAAACAATATTTTTAATTGTTTATCAATGCAATTACCTATTTCAGTTCATTTCATTTTAATATCAAACATACAAATAAATAAAATGGTAAACTAATATTACTAACATATTCCAGTATTGAATAATACGTATATTTCTTTATAGCAGTGGTCGCAAGTTAATACTGTCATAGATTCACCTGCGCTTTGCTAGCTGAGCTCTTAATTACATTTAATACTGTGTGTTACCTGGATTTTTATAGATATTGTTTAATTTCAGATAGTCAGTAAGGTACATTTAATTTCATCGAGTTTTTTAATATTTTCTACTACTGTAAAAGTCAAAATATACTTTCTTTAAGTACCATTTTATTTAATCTTGAAATAGCTTGAAATAGCTTATGTAATTGCAATAATGTGAATGTCGATCATTCATTGTAGTTCATTTGAATCTATATATGGGACTGATGTGCCCTTGTAGGAAAAAATCCCTAAATTAAATGAGAAAAAAAGATAATATCAATATGAAGTTTAAGGCAGATCAGAAATAGGAAATTTAAAATATAAAAAAAGTTCTAAATTTGATCTTTGTGGAACGCCCATTTTATGTAAACGCCTAAATAAATTATTCCCATTGATTATATATGAATTATTTGTAATTATTGTAGCAGATTGCAGCTACATGAGATATAAAGATTAAAATACATAGACTAATAGCTTAAGTTTTATTTAATAGCTTCTCATTAACGATATGTTGTCGACGAAAATAAGAAGCTGCTTTTTAGTATTACTATATTAAAACAATATCATTGTAATGTATATTTCTAACAAAATATTATTGATAAAAATAAACAGTTTGTAAATGTCTTACTGCTATGCTAAGATATCATTTTTTCCAGAAGATGGCATGGAACTTAATCCAACACGCTATTCAAATACGTGTTGGTGGTTTCACTAGCAGCAGATTATCATCCGATAACATGCACATTGATTTGACATATATTCCATCACCACTCGAGATGGTGGAATTATAAACACAAATTATGCACTTGAAAATTCAGTGCTGCTTGCACAGGTTAGAACCCGTAATCTTAGGTTAAGATTGTCTAACCACCGGCCCGCCTCGGCTCCAAAATTATTAAATGATATATAAAAAAATTTCATTCAAAGAGTTATTTATACAATATTTTGTTTTAAAAACCTTGTCACTAATAAAATGTATGATTTTATTCAAAACACTAAATCCCATGACGAGTAAACATGATTTTATTTCATAACGAATGTTTACTTTTAATAAAGTTTCACACAAAATAATGTTCATATCCTATGCTATAAATAAAAAACGCTAAATCTCGAAAAATCTCATGGGGCAACCCTATATATAAATGAATGTGTATTTTAAATTTTGTACCATTTTACTACGAGTTAAAGCTGAAATTTGCATAGCTGTAGAATAGTGGATAGTTTTTCGATTATTGAGCGTTTGCGTTTGAGATTTCAGGTTTAATAGCGACCGGGCTGGGACCATATTGATATTGGCGATGTTTGGATATGTATTAATGGCCAGGTCTGGGCGTTGTTTGTCCAATTTCCTACTACATCAGCTTTTACTCTGGAGTTTGATGATGGGACTTGTTTTCATGTTGCAGATCCTAATATCCAGTCAGTACTACATTTCCGTATCTCTTATTGTATGATTTGGAAGTATTTGCAGAATTTTAGTGTAGTATCGGCAGTAATAAATAATGCCGATACACCAATATTACTGGGGATTAGAACCTAATTATTTATATTATATAAATAAAATAAGAAAATTCTACTATAGCTTATAAATGAAATTGTATATTATAATTTTGCAGACAAAATTCTACTAGTTTGAAGAATATCCAAAATGAAATCTGAAGGAGATTATTATTTACCATGAATGATACACAAACAAGAAAAAAAACAAATAAAATTCTAAGGTTTTTAAATACTTACTTTTTAAAAAATAAATAAAATCTATTAATTAATATCTCGTTGTATTTAATCTGAACATATTATAAAACATTTAATAGAAGGGGAAGGGAAGCAATATTGATACTCATTTTCATAATTATTATGTTTGTATTCGCCCACGACGTGTGTTTCCTGTTACTGTTTATGCAGAGAGAAACTTTCACGGCTTAGTGAGTTGGATCTTGTTAGAAAATCTTACGGCAAAATGTTCTCTACTGTGCTTACTTTGGGGAACTTGCAATTTATAATATTTGCTTTGTATAATTACAATATTCTCAAATCGTGATTTTAAAAATAATTTTTGTTGTTGTGTTAAAAATAATTGAAATATTTTTCTAAGGATTGCTATATATAAATAAAAAATATTACTAGATATTTGTTAAAAAATATTAGTTATAAAATTCGACATGTTATCATAGAAAGATTAAATAGATTTAAGAGCTTGAAATGGATATTCCTTGATTTTTTTTAATATTATTACATTTACATGATTAATGAAAACGAGTTACTATTGAGTTTCTTGTTGATCCTTTGTAATAGAAGCTTTATATTAGATTTATCACTGCACAATGACATTCAAAAGTGCTTTTAAGAACCAATATTGATAAAGTTTTGATTTGATTTGAATGACAAAGTGTATTTACACTTACGGTAAGATAAAATATGTTGAATAGAAGTGACCATTGGGTCAGGTCTGGTCATCAAGTCTTTGAAAGCACTTTGCAAAGTTCCTAGTTAATTGAGGTTATATTTTATATTATATAAACTCATTCAAACACTTAAGTTTAAAATATTTTCTTATATTTATAAGATAAGATAAAGATGACACTCGGTTATGTAGTAGCTATATTATTAGAGGAAGACTTAACTTTAAATTGGGTTACGTCAATTTAGTTAGTTAGCTAGTTTAGTCTTGCATGCATTTTATTTATAGAAAGAATCTAACAAGCGAATGTTTTTTCACTTGATCTTAAGAAATATAAACTCATCTATATATATTAATAGGCATTCGGCATATGTCACGTTGTTCATGCACGCCAGCCATAAAAAAAGGAGGCAACAGAACAAGTCGTTTGTGACAAAAATTCTCGTTTCAACATCACTACGTTCCTAACGTACCAGATACATAGTAAAATGAAAATATATATGTAACCGTAAAATAATATAGATTGACACAAAATGAACCCATAAACTTGAAACGAAGTTAGAGATGACTGTAGCTTAATAATAGACATGCTTTAGAGCAATAAATATTCTATATGGTAGGTCTATTCTACTGCTAAACAGCAATACTTCGTATTGTTGCGTTCCAGTTTGAAGGATGAGTGAGTCAGTGTAACTACAGGCACAATCGACATAACATATTCGTTTCCAATGTTGATGGCGCATAGGCGATGTAAGGAATGGTAAATATTTCTTATATCGCGAATGTCTATGGGCGGTGGTGATCACTTAACATCAGGTTTCAATTTTTTCCGTTTCGTTCCGTTCGCCTACCGGTAATTAAAAAAAACATGAATAACGTAGACTCGAATAGGTCATTTTGTTATATAAGTTTCTTAGTGATCAAAACTGTGAGTGAATGTTAAATATAAGTGAAATATTTTTATACGTTATGAGGACAAGGATCAAAAATATTTCCACAATATTATTTATTAGATTCAAATATACAATTCAAATATAAAATTACAAGGACCACAAGCACTATTATATGAGTATTTATGATAACAACTGCCTATCGTAGCCCACTTCAGATTCAGAAAGATAAGAGTGATTGATAGAACATATTCCATGACACGCCTAGGCCGCCTAGAGACAATTTTTTCTGTCATCATCAATCACAGTAGACGCTTCTTATACTTAAAATATAATTATGATAATATCAACTTTATATGTAGGTGTTACTTAGGTTAGGTTCTTAAACACGACCTACGCCTTTTTTTCTTTAAATTTCGTTATGAATGAAAATACTAAGTAATTTATTATATTATATAAGAATGATCATGCTTTTTAGAAATAATCTAGATTATTATATTTGTGTGGAGTTTTCTGAACATTACGTGCACAGACAGACAAGATAACCGACAAAAACATTTCCAAAAGTAATATTTAAATAGGCATATACAAAAATATTCCCCAAGATTTTCATCCAACTCATGCAGATATCTTCACGATGTTTTTCAATTACACTTGAAACTCCGGTAGTAGTTGCCCAGGTTTTAACCAAAATCTTTAATTGAGATTCAAGTGCTCTATCCACTGGGCTATCTATGTTCTGCTCATTCGGGGCATAAATACTCACCTATCATACTTACATGTATTTCTTTCATGCAGGATATATCCATTTTATTCCTTATAATTAAAACCATATAAGACGAATAATTATAGAGAATGACTCGTTGTTTTATTTCGGTAGAATTTACACTGCGAACCGATAAAATATTTACATTTAATTTATCTTGTAAAATGTCGATTTAAGATTACTTTTACGACCCTACTCAAATATTGTAAGTTTTGATTTTTATTTTGGTATTACATTATTCTACCTAATAGCCAGTGAGCACCTTCGTATATATTCATTGGTACTGTAACAAATTTAAACTACTTCTCACACCGCAAACCACGGAGTCTAATATGGTGCGAGTAGTTGCTTGCTCACTTAATTTCACATTAAACCTGAAACATCGCAATACTTTGTATCGCTATTTGATGTTACAATAACTGGTGCGTGGGAGTACCCACCCAGAATACTGCTATATTGATGTAAATAATTCCAGAAGATAGCAACAATATATTGAAATATATATTTTTCTGTCTTATATGTAATGTCCAAAATACTATAAATATGTTCAGTATAAATGTTAAATGAACGAAATCTCATGATATCGGTAAAGGTATACACGATGTCGGAGGTACATATAAGTATTTTACGTAGTTTCCGCTTAACGACACATAAATTATATAACCTGGTTCGAATTTCGTTCTTAGAATAGATAGTTCACTTGTAAAATATATTTGAAGAATTAATGAGATTACATAGTATTATATAAAGCATTTTTCTAGTTTGTTTATTGTTAATTTAATATTTGATTCCTGGTGCGAATGGTAAATTCTCTAGTTTTAGTTTTGAATACGGTTAAATCATTAACCAAGGAAATGATATATATAGACGAGCCGGTTGGCGTGGTTGGTGAATGCTTGCCTTTCATGCCGAAGGTTGTGGGTTCGATTCCCACACCAGGACAGATTTGTGTGCATGAACATATCTGTTTGTCCTGAGCCTGGGTGTAATTATCTATATAAGTATGTATTTACAAAAGAAAAATAGTATATGTAATATATCAGTTGTCTGGTTTCCATAGCACAAGCTCTGTACAAACTTAATTTGGGATCAGATGACCGTGTGTGAAAAATGTCCTAGGATATTATTATTATTACTTATGAATGAAGCTTTAAACAATGTAAAGTTATAACTAAAGGTGTTTTATTAATCATGTCCTGTATATTCATTTAATTAATACGTATTATGTATTTTTTTAGAAGTTGAGGTTACTTCAACTGTTTTTTATTAAAAATCTGACTTTCATGCATTGTAGTTAGAATAAATATGAACTGATTCAAGCTTGCACGAGCTTTTTTCTCATTAATAAAAATCTCAAAAATTAACGTCAATTTCGGGATAAGGTTATACTGCATTCCTAAATATTTTTTGCTAATATTTTAAGTCCTCGTACCTTTTAAAAAGAAAACCTTTTTTAATTTATTGTATTATATAGCCTAAACGCTGTTCTTGCCTTAAGATTAAATTTATCCAGTATTACATGCAAATGAGCTGGATTAAATTAACTGTTATACTTTACTAAAATAAAAATGTGAGATGGATAATAAAGTTGGATTAAGTTTTTGTTTATTCCAGCAATTTTCAGTTTTTCAGGAGGGTGGCGAGTACACCCAACGCCGCAACATATCTCGTGAAAGAGGTATGTTTCGCTGTTAGGTTAGACATTTTATGAACACTCGCTCTTTTGAGCGGACGTTTGATATGAACATCACTTTTTTGTCTGTTTTTTGAAAATCCTATCCTTTGCTAAGATAAAGAACATTCTTGATGTAGCCCTGGTAGAAAACAACACTTGATTTTACGAACACTTGATAAGCGACAAAACTTGGAAATTAAAGATATATAAAAATGATTTTTAACGAATATTACTGTACTCTGCGGTTTATCTAAGGCATCAATTTGTGGTCAACGAAACGGTTTTTATATTATCTTGAAAATTACGGTTTTAAAAAAAAATTAGTTGATCTTATTGATTCATACTTGAATCAAAGAAAATAAGTGGTCACAATCGCTAAAAGACAATCAAAAATCGATCAACAGCCAATCGTTGTCCACTGCTGAACATAGGCCTCTCCCAAGGTGCGCCAAAGCTCCCTGTCCTCCACCTTCCGCATCCAGTTGGTGCCCGCCACCTTCTTAAGGTCGTCGGTCCACCTGGCTGGAGGGTGCCCTACGCTGCGCTTGCCGATTCGCGGTCTCCACTCTAGGACTCGTCTGCTCCAACGGCCATCGGTCCTACGACATACGTGACCAGCCCACTGCCACTTCAGCCTGCTAATTTTGCAAGCTATGTCGGTGACTCCGGTTCTTTTCCGGATAATCTCTTTTCTGATCTTATCCTTCAAAGATACTCCGAGCATAGCTCGCTCCATAGCACGCTGAGCGACTTTGAATTTGTGGACTAGTCCCGCAGTTAGTGTCCACGTTTCGGCACCGTATGTCATGGCAGGTAAGACGCATTGGTTGAAGACTTTCATCTTCAAACATTGCGGTATAGACGACTTGAGGACTTGACGAAGGTTGCCAAATGCTGCCCATCCCAAGCGAATTCTTCGATCGGCTTCCTTCTCGAAGTTGTTCCTACCGACTTGTATTATCTGTCCTAGGTAGGTATATTCACTAACAACTTCGAGAGGTTTCCCCTCGACGTATATCGGTCCCGGCACGACATGCCTATTGAACATGACCTTGGTCTTTTCCAAGTTCATACCGAGACCGACACACCGGGAAGACTCGCCTAGGCTACGCAGCATTTCGGTGAGTTGTTCCAGCGACTCTGCTATGATGACGATATCGTCGGCAAATCGAAGGTGTGAGATGTACTCGCCGTTTACATTGACTCCATACCTAGTCCAATCTAGCGTTTTGAAAACGTCTTCCAACGCGTTGGTGAACAGTTTCGGGGATATTACATCCCCCTGTCTCACCCCTCTGCGCAGTTGGATCGCCTTCGTCTTACAGTCCTGGATGTGGACAGTCATTGTAGCGGCGTTGTACAGACATCTCAGTATCTCGATATATCTCCAATCGATATGACATCTCTGCAATGAGTCGAGCACTGCCCAGGTTTCGATGGAGTCGAAGGCTTTCTCGTAGTCCACAAATGCCATACACAGCGGCTGATTGTACTCTTCGGTCTTCTGCACAATCTGCCGAACAGTATGGATGTGGTCCACGGTGCTGTAGCCTGATCGAAAGCCGGCTTTCTCTGGGGGCTGGAACTCGTCAAGTCGTCTGGCGAGACGGTTCGTGACGGCTCTTGAGAACAGCTTATACACGTGACTCAGGAGGGAGATTGGTCTGTAGTTTTTCAAGAGGGTTTTATTACCTTTCTTGAAAAACAGTACCACCTCACTCCCGCTCCACGTTTCCGGTGTCTTGCCATGTTGAATGACGGAATTAAAGAGGCTTGCTAGCTCTTTCAGGACCGGAGTCCCGCCTACCTTAAGCAACTCTGTTGTGATTCCGTCATCTCCCGGAGCTTTGTTGTTTTTAAGCTGTTCTAGAGCCGCCCTAATCTCTCCTTGGTCAACGACCGGGAGCTCCTCGGAGTAATGGCGCATAAGAGGGGCGCGCTGGTCATCAATACTGATTCCCACGGGTTTATCCGATCTTGAAGAGAACAACTGCCCATAAAACCTCTCTACTTCTCCGACAATCTCAGGCCTAGAGGTAACGACCCCACCATTTTCAGTTTTAAGTTTTGTCAGACGCGGCCTCCCAAACTTGCGAGCGAACACTTTCGATCCCCGATTTTGCTCAATCGCAGCCTTGATGGCACGGGTATTGGAGCGTCGTAGATCGCGTCGCGTCAGCGTTTTTATTATGCGATTTAAGGCCTTATCTGACAAAAACGATGGTAGTTCTCGTCGTTTTCTCATGAGCTCGAGTGTCTCAGCAGAGAGTTTTGGTGCGTTGTCTCTTCTCTGTGGCGGAAAACACTTGCGGGATGTGTTTTGCAGTATTTTGACCAGCGTGTCGGTTCTCTCATCAATGCTGCTTATGGTTTCCAACGCGGTGAATTGATTTTGAAGTTCCATTTGGAACTTTTCGGAGCCTTGAGCAGCTTGGATCATGGTAGGTCGGAGAGTAGACCTCATCATTCTCGATCTTTTGGCTTTTAAGTTGATATTTAGAGTGCCTTGAACCAAGCGGTGATCACATCCGGTATTAAACCTGTTGATCACTGAAACATCTCTAAATATGTGCCTTTTATTCGAAATGATAAAATCTATCTCGTTCCTTGTCACGTTATCGGGGCTTCGCCAGGTCCACCTCCTCTGAGGCTTCTTTTGAATGAAAGAATTCATCAAAAAAAGCCCCTGCGCTTCGAGAAAGTTTACCAGCATTTGCCCTCTGTGATTTCTGCAGCCCAAGCCGTAAGGTAAAAGACAATGGAGCTGTTAAAAATAATAAACGTTCCTTAAAACGCCAATATGCCACCTTCCTGCTACCAGTTGTGAACTAAGAAGTTATGTCCCATATACCTGTAGATATTTTGGATCACTCATCCTTCAAATTGGAACACAACAATACTAAGTATTACTGTTTGGATGTTGAACATGTGATGAATGGATGGTACCTACCTAAAGAGACGAGTTCGCACAAAGTGACACCCACTTAAAGTCTTTTATATAAATGCTAAAAATAGCTGCTCCAATAATTTACAAATAGCAATGATATACTTATACTATATCCAATGCTTCTAAAAAGTATCTAAGCTATCCTCCAGCTATGCTACTTTGATGTGACTGATGATGATAACGACATATTTATTATGTGTATGTTTTTTATAAATATCTATATTTTTATAAATATATAATCTATAAAAAATATCTTTCTGATCCACTCACTAGCTATTCAGTGTTTTTAAATTAAAGTAAAATATCATTTTACCTTAATTTATCCTAAAACAGCAACTTACAGCATGGTTATTATACGTGGAGAAATTTCAGAATAATAAACCAATATTAAATGATACGGTAATCCACAGTCCAGATTTAATAACATCCTTACCCCATAACAACAAAACAATGTCGTTCGACGTTCCTTTGCGAGTCCACACGAGCATAAAGCTCATAAAACTCCTGAATTTTACGCCTTCATTTATTATTGTATATAAACATCAAAGGATTTCGTTTAGTGACGAATGAAAAGAAAATATTTTTTTGTTTTCAAAACCAAATTGGTGTGGCGTGAAGGAAATCTGTCTTTAAAGATATTTCGCTTATATTCAAATTAATTCATACGATATATATTTACATCACCTAGTAGTTAATAATATTATCCTGCATAATAAAATATCAAACATTTTAAAAACACGTACTCCCGATGTGTGGTAATAAAAATTAATTGCATAACAGGCAATCACCCTTTAATCGATGTGCACGAACCTCTAGTTGGACTCTGCTGAAGCGAAATTTCACACTACGCGTTTCGTTGTCAATTGACATTCTGTATTAATGATTTTTCAGACACATGTGTATATCAGAATATATCATATATGGGAAAGTATCAATTTACCATTTGATATAATTAATAAATATTTTCGCTCTACTTATGCGATGAGTGAAGGCAATGCGGAAATAAGTTTTCAATCTTTATACAATAACACCTTGTTTATTAATTAATATAAGGTGCTTATTAATTAGTATAAGGCAAAAATAAGGTGCTAATAATTAAAGAAGACTTACTTATATTGTATAAATTCTTATACATAAATGTTGTTTGTCTTCATTTTACGTGCTGGTGTTTCAATCGATCGTTGTGAAATTTATCTTATCCCGTATTCCAGGTATAATATATTTATATTCAAGGACATGAGCTGGTCTATAAAATATTATGTTGTAAAATGAATTTGAGCTTAGTTTGATAAGATAATGTCTCTCATGTTTGCAAAATATACCTCAGCTTCCGAATGGGAAAAAAAAACGTACATGGAATATTATACAGGCCAACAAAGAATACGGGAACAAGGAAATGGAAGAATTGTATTGGCTACCTATAGCAACTCTTTACAAATATAACACAACTCAGTACATGCAACAGAAGTATAACCTTCTTTAGAAAGAAACGGTTAGCAAATAGAAACGGCGTACTTAAATTTGACCTTGAAATTTTATGTTATTTGCGTTAAGTTTCATAAAGTTTATAATAAAGCGGTATTATTGAATGATGCATATCTTCTTTTTCAAAAAAATTATAGCTCCAAGTATATTAAGTGCATTTATAATAGTATGATAAATTAATTATATTATCCACTATAATGAAATGTATTCATGGCATAACCCTTATAAGAATGTCATAAGCACATCCACGTGAAGTGAGTGGTATCCATGTGTGGTGAAACGGGTCGGTAGCTACGAATTTAGGTCAAGAGTACGTCGGTAAATCACAAATTGCATTTTCGCTGCTTCAATGCAAAGTTGAATTTGAGTTGATTTAATATTTACTTTTTGCTTGATTACGTTTATTTACGATTATTTAAACGTAAAGAAAAATTTTAAAGTTATATATACATAATTATTTAGATATATTGTTGATGTTATAATTTAAATTTAAATGTTATTATTGTCCATCTAGTAAGATATTAAATTTCAACTTTTAAATATTTTGGTAACTAAGCTTACACCTTTTTATGTTATAAGTAGGCAAACGGGCAAATGGGACTGCTATTAAGTGGTCACCACCACCCATAGACATTGGCGACGTAAGAAGTATTGACCTTTCCTTACATCGACAATGCGCCACTAATCTTCATTACCGACGAAGATGTTATGTCCCTTGTGCCTGTAGTTCACTCTGGCTCACTCATCCTTCAAACTGAAATGCGACAATACTAGGTATTGTTATTAAGCGGTAAAATATCTGATGAGTAAGTAGTACCTTCCCAGACGGGCTTGCACAAAGCCCCACCATCTATTTTCTCTTTTGTTTTTAGTCTTATATTATTTGAGTGTCTTCGATAGCTTACCCAATTGTGGACGTATTTTGATAAATGGAAAAAAAATCATACTACGTTGACCCCAAAAAATGGCATAAGGGCAAGCAAATGGAGATTGATGTTAAATACACGCATACATATATCACGTAGACGCTAACGTGTGTTAGTAGGTAATTGAAGTAATGAATAAGTGAATAGTCATTTATCATTGTAATTATGTATATTACTAATTCAATTAGAATACATTAGTGATATTCTGATATATTATTATTACCAATTAAAAGGCTAACGTGTGTCTTCTTAACTATTTGTAATTATATTGGCTAACTTATGGTAAACCTAAAGCCAACAAAACTCTCTTGGTAATAAATCAGGCACATCTGCATCGAGTGAACAAAATACATACACACACATGAAACTTTAATTAAAAACATTTTGAAAGTTTAAAATTAAGAAAATTTCTAGCATCATATTTCTTAAATTTTATAATATACTAGCTACTAGGGTATTTGCATTGTTTAAATTACTTGAGGGTAGAAGCAGTTCATCCGACGTAATTTTAATGATAATTTTGTAACACGTGTAAGTTTACTGTAGTTTTGAAATAGCCGTTCTAGATTCTGTTAAAATAACATTTTTTTAAATCCATAAATTAAAATAAAATTTTAACTATAGAACATAGAAAAGAAAGTAGGCTAGTGCCAACTACAGGAATAACTACTTCATACTATCACAAGGTGAGGTGGTACTGTTTTTCAAGAAAGGTGATAAAACCCTCTTGAAAAACTACAGACCAATCTCCCTCCTGAGTCACGTGTATAAGCTGTTCTCAAGAGTCGTCACGAACCGTCTCGCCAGACGACTTGACGAGTTCCAGCCCCCAGAGCAAGCCGGCTTTCGATCAGGCTACAGCACCGTGGACCACATCCATACTGTTCGGCAGATTGTGCAGAAGACCGAAGAGTACAATCAGCCGCTGTGTATGGCATTTGTGGACTACGAGAAAGCCTTCGACTCCATCGAAACCTGGGCAGTGCTCGACTCATTGCAGAGATGTCATATCGATTGGAGATATATCGAGGTACTGATATGTCCGTACAACGCCGCTACAATGACTGTCCACATCCAGGACTGTAAGACGAAGGCGATCCAACTGCGCAGAGGGGTGAGACAGGGGGATGTAATATCCCCGAAACTGTTCACCAACGCGTTGGAAGACGTTTTCAAAACGCTGGATTGGACTAGGTATGGAGTCAATGTAAACGGCGAGTACATCTCACACCTTCGATTTGCCGACGATATCGTCATCATAGCAGAGTCGCTGGAACAACTCACCGAAATGCTGCGTAGCCTAGGCGAGTCTTCCCGGTGTGTCGGTCTCGGTATAAACTTGGACAAGACCAAGGTCATGTTCAATAGGCATGTCGTGCCGGGACCGATATACGTCGAGGGGAAACCTCTCGAAGTTGTTAGTGAATATACCTACCTAGGACAGATAATACAAGTCGGTAGGAACAACTTCGAGAAGGAAGCCGATCGAAGAATTCGCTTGGGATGGGCAGCATTTGGCAACCTTCGTCAAGTCCTCAAGTCGTCTATACCGCAATGTTTGAAAACGAAAGTCTTCAACCAATGCGTCTTACCTGCCATGACATACGGTGCCGAAACGTGGACACTAACTGCGGGACTAGTCCTCAAATTCAAAGTCGCTCAGCGTGCTATGGAGCGAGCTATGCTCGGAGTATCTTTGAAGGATAAGATCAGAAATGAGATTATCCGGAAAAGAACCGGAGTCACCGACATAGCTTGCAAAATTAGCAGGCTGAAGTGGCAGTGGGCTGGTCACGTATGTCGTAGGACCGATGGCCGTTGGAACAGACGAGTCCTAGAGTGGAGACCGCGAATCGGCAAGCGCAGCGTAGGGCGCCCTCCAGCCAGGTGGACCGACGACCTTAAGAAGGTGGCGGGCACCAACTGGATGCGGAAGGCGGTGGACAGGGAGCTTTGGCGCACCATGGGAGAGGCCTACGTTCAGCAGTGGACAACGATTGGCTGTTGATTGACTATCACAAAAATCTGTTTAAGGTCCTTATGTCGGTAATTCCGGTTAAAATAGCTTGACAGCTAAATCTGAATTGTCAATTCTCAGTAGTAGTCCGAAGTTGGCAGTGTTAACATTCCGTGCCTCGTAAAACACCTAAAGTGGTTGACAGAGTGGTCTTGCGACGGAGCCTCTTTTACGTCATGTATGGTTGCCGGCTTTTCGGATATTGAGATTAAGGGAATTACAGAGTGCACCTGTGATAGCGCACACACTTTTGAAATATGCATTCTTCTCGCATATCATCATCATTACTATTGTTCTTATTTGCCTTTTGATATAAATTTGTAAAGTGTATTTTGTTTTTTTATTTTTATTTGATATATTATAAAAATGTACAAACTACACATAGTTCCGAAATTAAAATTTAAATATATTTTTATCATTTATAATATATAAATATATATATTATATAATGTACATGAGAATGTTTATCAAAAAAAAAAGAAACTTTTAATAGAACTGGATCATGAAATATCATAATGTGCTATGCTGTGGTATAACTGAATAGCACTGCAGTTATTTAAAATCTTGTTTCATAATTTCACATCAATTGACGGAATACAGAGGATATATTAATCATTATTTAAGAGCAGTTCTTTCTAGCAAACAAACAGAAAAGAAATGTTAATTCCAACGCTAAGCTATATGGTTTCTACAATTCTACTTTTTTACCTATTAATTCAGACAAAGAAGTTTTGTTTTAATTTTTTCCCAAGATATTGGATAATGGCATCCTTACGTGAAATGCTAAACTCTCCCTCATATTTCCAGGAACTCCCACAAATTTCAAATATACAAAAATCTAATAAAAACTTTTTATAAGGAATCCATTAGAAAAAATCATGTATAACACGTAACGACCTACTTATTCAGTTACTCCCCTAACATTTTTATAGTCGAAAAAGCGATAGCTCTGTGTATCTCTAATCGTTCATAAAACTTCGTTCTGTAGAGAGATGTCCTCGGTCACAAATACCACTTATAGTGAATTTATTTTGTGAGGGAGGCATAAATAAAACGGAGGGTTACGAGGAAATTGTAAGTAACTGCTGAAAACGCCTCGGGTAGTTTTACATGGTGCCCACTTTCGTCGTTTCCGAGTGTTCTGAAGGACAGGCGGACGGGAACTAATGTGGAGATATAAATCTCTCCTGTCTCTCCGTCCGGTGCTTGTATATCTACTTATTTAGGCTAATGTTGCGTGAACTATTGAAATTAGGTTTATTTTTCTTTATTAATGAAAAATATTCATATTACTGGTATTTTTATGTGTTCGGTACATATTACAAAAACAATATATTGAAATTATTGAGTACATATTTTTGTTTTCATTTTTATATCTTAATTAAAAGCTTTCTGCAGTTAATCAAATGTGAACAATAATAAATTATATATTATAATTTTGTGTAAAAATGTTGTTTTTTATGATAAGTATATGCTTTTTGTGCTTCTCCGAATGCTACATAGCCACTGGGGTAGTAAATATCTTTCACTTTAACTTTAATATAGTAAATATATTTTACAATATTTAAAAAATGCAATGACTCATGCATTACTTACTTATAATTGTCAAAGTACAAGAATTATACAAGAATACACTATCGTGAATAGAAACGGTAACAGAAAGTCACTGAGTTTTTTTCTTTTTTAGTCTATTGTAATTTTTTATATTCGGAAGATTATTGTTTTTGAGAAATAGTTGGTACATATTAAATTACCTTTGTACATATTACATACACAACTTTAATAACTAGACAGTAGATATTATATAAGGAATAATAATGTAAAAGCCTAAACCGAACGTGAGTCATTATAATAATAAACAAATTTGATAATATGCATATTGTCGAATTTGTTTAGAAAGCGATTTTACATAGAAGCGTCATACTTTTTTAACTGTACTGCATAATCAACTCTACAAAACTAATAAATCAATTATAAAAATAATCTATTCATAATTTCATAAAAAATTACTATTAAAACAATTTAAAATAAGTTTATTACAAGTTTCTTTATTATATTAGGTCCTTACATATGAAATTGATAGATAGAGGAAGACTTAGCCCAGCAGAGGGCTATTCACAGGCTGTTACTGTACTGTACTGTATATGAAATTGGCAGTTTGTCGTACCGACCACTTTGATCTGAAATATCTCCTCTTTGGTATGAATTTCAAATTCAAATTTATAAATTCATTTAGCTGATACATTTGAGTTTTGAAAACAGTCATTTGTTTTTTGGCTAAATGATAAGACGTCTTTAGACAACAGACGCCTCAATGCAATATTACAATATGTTGTCTAAAATTTAAGATTATTTTGTCTAAAGTCATACTTTGATCTATATAAAGCTAGTATATTTTATGTTAATTAATTAAAATTATTAAAAATATACAAAAACAATTTCAAAAAACATTCCTGCTGTTTATAAAATATCTCTCTTTAATTTTCTATAAGTTAAGAAACTTTTGTACTTATTTTAGCGAATTTATGAATTAAACTGTGTGCCGAGAACTTGTTCATACCTAATGAAAACTTTAAAATCGGTTTCCGTTCTTTAATTAAAATA
The DNA here is from genome assembly GCF_905147045.1 of Nymphalis io. NCBI lineage: Eukaryota > Metazoa > Arthropoda > Insecta > Lepidoptera > Nymphalidae > Nymphalis > Nymphalis io. The sequence goes on along the minus strand of NC_065901.1, from coordinate 4,296,074 downwards.
TTTTACACTTTATCGGTGAGTATAACAAATGCTGCAAAAGAATAGATTGAAAAAAAAGATATATTCTGACTATAGGTCATCATTAATTTGATATGCGATAGCATAAGACAGTATATTTTAAACTAATCACCCTCTAAATTACATTCAAACGAAGTTAGGAATTCAGCTATCCCCCTAATATCAAGATTGCAAGATAAACAACTGGCACACAACAATAAAGAAGTCAGAAAAAAAATTTGAAGTAGTAAATTATAACTGTAATCCTTAAATATTGATTGTGATGCAGCGTAACATTTACATATACATATTACATAAACATTTTAATATACAAGGACATCAAACTACTAAACACAATCAAAATAATAAAAAGACGTCACACGTCAAAGGCCCGTACAACACTTCTGTGGAGATTTTAAAGATTAAATAAATTATAAAAAAGTAAAAGTAATGTTGTAAGGCGTCGAAATTGTAAAATCTTTTCTAAATCGACACTGAGGTTAATATTTACCGCTTTATTGTCTTGTCAACACCCGAGTAATCCAGCAATCGGTGTTATACTTACATCGCATTATCCTTAAGCTTTCCGTGGGGGCAATATCAGCTTATATACGAGATGGTATAAATAACACTTCGATCGACATCCTTCATAAATATGTAGCATTAGAATGGATCTGTTTCAATTTTATACGATATGCAGACCATATATTTTGTTACTTTTTATATTCGCTACTATTTTGTGGTTACTGATATAAATGAAATTGTAATTTTATATGGCTAATCACTTAAGAAATAATATCTTTAATTAATTTAATAATTACTTAAATTAGAGTATTTGATTACTTAAGTTAGTTACAAACTCTATTTGGATTATTATTAAAAGCCGTAACATTTTTATTGATAAAAATGTTAGTATGTATTTTTTTAGTTAATTCTTCGAGCATGCATATAAAGTTATTAGAACTACGAAACTAAAATATTTTGTTGTCTTTAAAAATATTGGAGTTTTCGTCAATCCTAAACGAGCGGAGATATTTAGACAAGAGACCAATGGAATTACGTACTTTTTAAAGTACTATAGTGTTAGCACTACCAGCTTCCAAACTTCAGGCTTACTAATAATTGTTTTTGGGCTAAAAACCTAACAACATTTTTTGCCCTTTTTATTTAGTCGAGTTTGAAAAAATATTTGAAAAAAACTACTCTTTAGACAAACGAAGCTGTTAAATAAAACAAAAGTACAGACCAAGTATTTTGGTTCATACAATTATGCGTTATCTATGTAATACAAAATAACACATTAAGACAAAATATTACAAGAGAAATATTAATAATTTTATATCAACCAATCCACAATTACAAAATAAATTCAAAATATTTTATTGATAAATGTATGAGGAATTATTTACAATATTATAAGTAAATATGATTATTATAATCAAATTTTTCTTTTGTGTTCTCGTTAAACAGAATATGAAATACATATCTATTTATAACCACTAAAAATAATTTGTTTTAGTTATTATATTAAAATATTTGTACAGTCAGGTTATGGATAGTATCATATATGATTTAATATTGATTGTTATAGAGTAAAAAGTGATGCCTTTGACGTGGTTTTATGGACATGCGATATGTTTGTTATTTATTAATTGTCAATTATATAGTGGTTAGCTGGTTTTCACTAAAAACATTCAATAAAAGCAATTATATGTGTTTGTGTATCTATATAGTAATTTTTTTAATTTAAAAAGTAGCACAATAAAGGAAAAGCATTGGCCCACTTAAATTTCTTAGTTTCATTCCATTTGAACAAGGAAAGGCCAGTCTGTTATCATGCACAATTTATGTAAAACTAGCATTGAATTTCGTCTTCACAAAAGCATTTGATTGATACGAAAAAATATTCATTTACCACTATATTGCGTAATAAAATAAAAATTAAATTCGTATAATTCTCAATGATAGTTATAAGTTTCTTAATATTATTTTCCTTGTTATAATGCAAAATAATAAACAAAAAAAACAGCCAATTACTATTTCAGACCAGCCCCATCTCTAAGTTAGTTAATTAAACGGAAATTGTAGACACGAGGCCGCGGGACAGAACTGGCTGCGCATGATTATTAGTAAATGGTGAAAATAACGTTGAGCTAATTTAGTTTTTTAAGTCATTAAACGTCAGTAAGTACTTGTTGGGTTACTTACACGTTGTAAAGTTTTAAAAGATATGACGAGCCGGCGTGGTTGGTGGATGCTTGCCTTTCACGCCGAAGATTGTAAGTTCGATTCCCACCCAGGACAGATATTTGTGTGCATGAACATGTCTGTTTGTCCTGAGTCTGGGTTTAATTATCTATGTAAGTATGTATTTACAAAAGAAAAATAGTATATGTAATATACTAGTTGTCTGGTTTCCATAGTACAAGCTTTGTACGAGCTTAATTTGGGATTAGATGGCCGTGTGTAGAAAATGTCCCAGGATATTATTAAAAAAAAACTGTTTAATAGTCTAACTAAAGTTAGAGTAACTGATAAGTGTCACTTGGATAAATGGCCGTAAATATCAACCACTACTAGGCAAAGGCTTTTTCTCCTGGGTAGAGGACCTGAAACCTACTCCACCACGCTTATCCAATTCATTTTAGATATACATGGAACAAAGTTTCTTTCTGTTTCCTCACGATATTTTCTTTCACAACCGAGCTCGAGACGAATTATAAATTTAAATTAAGCAAATGATAACCCAGTGGTACTTGCTTGAATTCGAACTCGCAAACGGTTAAGATTTAAGTTTAAGCTCTACTAAGCATTCCCGGCTCATTTGGATAGTTTCAGCTGATTCACAAGTTATACCGCAAACTGGCAAACAATATTATGCGTTGTTATTATCAATGTACAGCATAAGCTAGTTTAATCAGATGCGCAACGAACATAACATATGTACGTTGCACGATTGATAGCAACTTGACAAGCAAGCAATTAAACAATAAATCTAATGCAATATTGTACAAGGTTCATAGAATGATTCACATAAAAACAAATATATAAAATATTTAATACATAAACTATACGAGTATTTTATAGGAATCCGAATGTCAAATCCAAGTTGTTATTAAATATTTAATACAAGATAGTACATCGTTACTATCTATAATACGATATCTGTCTATATACAATACGATTGGTTGAAAACAAACCTTTAGCAACTTCACCTTTGATTAAAGTGTGAAAATAACGCTTTAAAAGCTACTTTTTAATTTTTATAGTCAAGTCTACGCAGATAATCGTAGATAGTTGAAGACAAAAATTCAAATAAAATACAAAAGTCACAGTCACAAACTCGTAAATAACAATAAAGTCAGATAAAAGTTTTATATTGTCAACATCAATAAAAACCGCTTGCATGAAGGAGCAAGAACTTTGTCAAAACGTTTCGCTGGGGAAGAATCCGGTTACATTATCTTCTTTGACATAAATCACTATACGAAATAAACGTATGTATATTGTATATTCACATAGAGATAAAAAATAATTCGTATATATATGTATATTTATATTATAGGTAGGCGGACGAGCAAATGAGCCACCTGATGGTAAGTGGTCACCAACGCCCATACTACATTGACAATGTAAGAAATGTTAACTATCTCTTCCATCACCAATGCGCCACCAACTTTGGGAACTAATTTGTTATGTTCCTTGTATCTGCAGTTACATGGCTCATTCGTACTTTAAACTGGAACACAACAATACTAAATATTGCTGTTTAGCGGTAGAATATGTGATGAACGTGGTAAATACGAATGGAACATACGTAATCTTTGCACTGGCTACTTTGCCGAAGCACCATTGGGCACTACCATCATATATTTAAATTTTGTTGTTACTCTTAAGTTATTAATGTAAATTAAGCATATTTTTAGGAATCAGTCGAGCCGCTCGGCCACGCCCCTTCAGAATATATTCCTAACTAATATTCAAAGTTCGAAAGTGCACTGATCAATTTTTATATAGCGTTAAAGTAATAAAAATATATTAAAATAAAAAATGTACTATTCAACAATTTGTTGTTTACAAATAATAAAAGATGTAGATAAATAATAAACTACCGTATTGATCCGTGGTTCGCTCACACCGCGGTATTTTTCTTACTTTTTGCATTATTATGCTAGTCATAACTTCTAATCAAAAGATGCGATTCGATTAATTTAAAGAGGAATACATAATCAACCATTATTAAAAATCTATTTAATTACATTAGGATTAATATCATGATACGAATGTCATCATTTTTCGATTCGTGTTTTTATTTACTGATTTAATATGAAACAGTTATTGCGAATTAACTTTCATAGTTTTTTTTTTTTTTTTATAGAATAGGAAGGCGGACGAGCATATGGGCCACCTGATGGTAAGTGGTCACCAACGCTCTTAGACATTGGCATTGTAAGAAATGTCAACCATCGCTTACATATCCAATGCGCCACCAACCTTGGGAACTAAGATTTTATGTCCCTTGTGCCTGTAATTACACTGGATCACTCACCCTTCAAACCGGAACACAACAATATCAAGTATTGCTGTTTTGCGGTAGAATATCTGATGAGTGGGTGGTACCTACCCAGACGAGCTTGCACAAAGCCCTACCACTTTTTATATATAGTTATATGTATATATATAGTTATATGTATTATATTGTGCCGTGTGGTGACGGCGACGAATATCACCACCCCATCTCATCCCGTGGGGGGCGTAGAAGTCGACCCGAGGGAATATACACCAGAGAACGGGCAGCAGCGTCTCTCTGAGTACTATGACTAACTTACTGCGATCGCCAACCCGTCTGCCAAGCGTGGCGATTATGGCATATCCCCTCATGATTCGCGCAACTAAACCACGGCCCCTAGTCCCCGGCAGCCCTGCTATTCCTAGCCTTGGTAACAGCTGTGGTAACGGCGGGGCAGGGGGTGCTAAGAATCCCCGGCAGATTTCGTGTTACCAACACCGACGACCTCTGGCCCTGGCAACATATAACACGCGTACACTGCGGACCGACGAGAAGATCATCGAACTGGAGGAAGAATTGAGCAGGTTACACTGGGATATCGTCGGATTATCCGAAGTCCGAAGACAGGGGAAGGATACGATGATCCTGATATCCGGTAACCTTCTCTATTTCCGAGAGGGTAATCAACTGTCTCAAGGTGGTGTCGGGTTCATAGTCCACAAGTACCTCGTTAACAACGTTGTGAAAATCGAGAGCGTGTCGGCTAGGGTGGCGTACCTTATACTCAGAATCACCAAGCGGTATTCTTTGAAGGTCATACAGGTATACGCGCCGACTTCGACACACTCCGACGAAGAGGTTGAGGTCATGTATGAGGATTTATCTAAAGCCATACATACCAACAAGGCTCATTTCACTGTTGTAATGGGGGACTTTAACGCGAAGCTGGGCAAACGGTTCGGTGATGAGTTAAAGGTGGGACCTCATGGAATTGAAGACCGCAACCCTCGGGGCAAGATGTTGGCCGACTTTATGGAGAAGGAGGGACTCTTTATGATGAACTCCTTTTTCAAGAAGCCAGGTCAGCGTAAATGGACCTGGGTGAGCCCTGATGGGAAAACCAAGAATGAGATAGACTTCATCATGTCGACGAGAAGACAAATATTTAATGACGTCTCCGTGATCAATGCAGTCAAAACTGGGAGCGATCACAGACTCGTAAGAGGCTCGTTAAATATCAATGTTAAACTCCAGAGGTCCCGACTGATGAAGTCTACGCTCCAACCATCACCTCTTCAAATCCGAAATCCCGAAGCCTTTCAGCTCGAACTCCAAAACCGATTCGATTGCCTAGCAGACTGCGAGGAAGTGGACACATACAACGACAGGCTTGTGGAAACTGTCCATACGGCTGGGTCTAAGACCTTCAAGACCAGCTGTACAAAAGGAACCAAAAAAATCTCTGCCACTACCCTACGGCTTATGGAGGAAAGACGGAAAATGATTCTGACGTCCCCAGCTGATGCTGCCGGCTATCGGCTGATCAACAGACAGATTTCAAAGTCTCTAACTCGCGACACTCGCCAATTTAATACAATGCGCATTAAAGAGGCCATCGAGCGGAACAAAGGCTCTAAAGTGTTCGCCAGAGATCTGTCTGTTGGTCAGAATCAACTGACAAGGCTGAAAACTGAGGATGGCAGAATAGTCACGTCAAGATCTGAGCAGTTGGAAGAAGTTGAGAAGTTCTACGGTCAGCTGTACACGACAGCTCAATCACCTGTCAGTAGTCATGCTGCAGACCCAGAGCAAGACTAACCCGACACTACACTGAAGATTTTCAGGACGTCAGTCTTTTCGAGATTAGAATGGCTCTCGGACAACCGTACACCGATCCTCAGGGCTCTTCAGAGGCTTTTTAACTCCGTCATTGCCAAAGGTCAAACGCCAAAAGCATGGCACAGAAGTGTGGTAGTACTTTTCTTTAAGAAGGGTGATAAAACCCTTCTGAAGAATTACAGGCCCATCTCACTGCTGAGTCATGTTTACAAGTTGTTTTCGAGAGTCATTACGAATCGTCTCGAGCAAATGCTTGACGACTTCCAGCCACCCGAACAAGCTGGATTCCGGAAAGGCTTTAGCACCATAGACCACATACATACGCTGCGGCAAGTTATACAGAAGACTGAGGAGTATAACCAGCCACTTTGCTTAGCGTTTGTGGACTATGAGAAAGCCTTTGATTCGATCGAAACCTGGGCCGTGCTGAATTCTCTTCAAAGGTGCCAAATTGATTATCGGTATATCAGGGTGTTAAAGTGCTTGTACGAGAACGCCACCATGTCGATCCGACTCCAGGATCGGAACTCAAAACCTATCCAACTGCAGAGAGGTGTAAGACAGGGAGACGTGATATCTCCGAAACTGTTTACCGCTGCATTGTAAGATGTTTTCAAGCTTCTGGACTGGAACGGACTTGGCATCAATATCAACGGCGAGTACATCACTCATCGATTTGCCGATGACATTGTAATTATGGCTGAGACCTTGGAAGACCTCGGCACTATGCTCGATGACCTCAGCAGGGTTGCCCAACAAGTGGGTCGAAAAATGAACATGGACAAGACGAAAATCATGTCGAACATCCATGTTGCACCCACTCAAGTCAAGGTTGAAAATTCTGCACTCGAAGTTGTAGACAACTATGTCTACCTAGGTCAGACCATCCAACTAGGTAGGTCCAACTTCGACAAAGAGGTCAATTGTCGATTTCAACTCGGCTGGGCAGCGTTCGGGAAGCTACACGATATCTTCTCATCCCAAATACCGCAGTGTCTCAAGTCGAAAGTCTTCGACCAGTGTCATCATCAGAATCAGAATGAATCAGAGACGTGGTCGCAAACAATGGGCCTCATAAGAAGGCTCAAGGTCACTCAAAGAGCAATGGAGAGGGCTATGCTCGGAGTTTCTCTGCGAGATCGAATCAGAAATGATGAAATCCGCAGGCGAACCAAAGTAACCGACATAGCCCGAAGAATTGCTAAATTGAAGTGGCAGTGGGCGGGGCGGGGAACCGACAGCCGCTGGGGCAGAAAGGTTCTCGAGTGGCGACCACGAACCGGAAGACGCAGCGTGGGCAGGCCCCCTACAAGGTGGACCGACGACTTAGAACGAGTCGCGGGAAGCCGTTGGATGCGGGCAGCGCAAGATCGGCCAACGTGGAAATCCTTGGGGGAGGCCTTTGTCCAGCAGTGGACGTCTTTCGGCTGGTGATGAGTTATATATATAGCCTCGCGGACTTTTTTGTCGTTAATAATGAGTACATGTAATACATTATTTCAGGCATCATCAATACTTTTCGCAGCGCACGCCAATCAAATACTTTCATAGGAAAAAATGGGTTATTGCAATTTTCGTACGGATCCCTCATTTAAACGAAAAATTAAATATAGCCGAATTTTCAAAATCGGTTCAGTATTTTTTGGGTTTATTCATTACAAAAAAACAAACAACTGACGCCTCACTGGTGGCTTTTTCTTATCATCAATAACAATGAATAACACGAAGATAAACCTCTAAGCACACATCAAAACTCATGAAACACCATTTTGCTGTTGCAAAAGAAGCGGTAATTGTATATGAATTAATGTCACCATACTGACAATCTTGACAGTTTGGATAGATTGACATAATGATAGTCTTTTGTCTCATTAACTCTCAATTTTCATATTAGTAGATTTAAAAAACTAATCGTTTTTTTTTAATTTCTTTATTATACAAATCTTGTCCTGATAATACAATACAATCCAATTTGGTGTAGTCGTTCGGAAGCTATGCGCATACATACATAATAATTTATATATATACTCGAGTAAAAGGCCCTAAATGAATGACATCCTTTTGAAATAATATACATTATATTTTTAATTTGTGGCTAATATTAAATATTTCTCTTATTATTATAAAGTAACAAAAATTAGTACAATAGAGACTATTCATATAAAACGATGAAAAAATTCTTGAAATGAAAACATAACAGATGCAGGATAAACGTTTTAATGTCAGCAAAGCGCTGCGGGCCGTTATTTCATATTATAAGCACGCTACATGAGGCAATTATAACCGAAATAAATTCATATCTAAAGTGCGAACCGGCAAAAATACATTGAAAGCTTTAATCCGTGCAAGCAAAAATGACACCACCCCTTTTAGAATGAAGAACTAAAATTGCATACAAAATTAACGTAACAAATATAAACAATTTTCAATCGGGAGAAAGAAATAACGGAAAACATACGGAAATTGATTCGGCTGGATGTTTTAATGCCCCAATTAATGGGTAAGATCGTTAATATTAATTCGACGATGCAATGCGTTCGGTAGACTTATGTCATCAATAAATTACACAAAATTACCTGTCATGCAATATTTAATTATTATTGGTTAAAATTAAAAGAAATATTACTACAATTGAATGTATCATGAAAACGAATTTACAAACCTGTGCAATGTAGATTTCACCAAAGTATACTACCGCCAAACCACAACGCTTTACCTGGTAGTATTACGGTATGAAGGGTCAGCGGTAGTTTAACCACATCGACAAGGACATAACAATTAAAATACTCTGATAAAGAGCTTATTTAAACCATGTGGTAACGGTAGACTAGGATAGAACCACCTCATTTCCATCGGTGTTGTAAGAAACGATAAATGGGTTATTTCGTAAGCGTATTCATGAATTTAAAACCCTAACAAGCACTACTGAAATTTCAATGCTTAATTTGTGTTTAGGAAGTTTGTATGTGTGTAATTTGATTGAAATTCTGTCACACGTGTTTCCATCAACCCGCATTGAAGCAGCGTGGTGGAATAAGTCCCAAACCTTTTACTCAAAAGGAAGAGTATGCCAGCCTTGAGACATATACTTTAGGCCAAAAATATTTTATTAAATTAATAAATTGGTATCCTCCTGGTAAGATATTTACATAAGTGTGTGAAAACAAATAAAGTATTTGGCTCAAAATATCAGTAAAGATTAGATTAGAGCCTTAGTAAATAAGTATATTTTGATTATATCGGTTCTACAATGGCTTAATACGGAATAGGTGCGAACCACTTGCGAAGCTCAGACACAGTTTTATTAGTAGACCTTTAATTGGAAACTTAAGAAACAACATCCAATCCTGCATTGTACATGGTTGATAATATATATATATATATATATATATATATATATATATATATATATATATATATATATATATATATGTATGTATATATATATTATGCATTGTATATATATATATATATTTAGAATATGTAAATTATATTCGAAAGTAAAAAAAAGCCAAATGCGATGTAATGTATTGCTATAACTTACTGCAATAATGCGTAATCGTATTTCCGATCTTATTCAAATAAGGTAATAAAAGTTTCAATCTTTCAATACCATTTAAGGATCGCTTTCTTTGTAATCATATTTATGACTTTCATAAATTTGTCAATTTTGTAATCCATTCGGTTTTTATTGCACAATATGTCCGATCTCCGAACTCGATAACAATGCTGAATCGTTGTTAGCAAATTAAATTATATTGGGTAATAAACAAAATCCGAAACAATAAAATGTATTACAAAATATCTCATTTCAATAGTTACGAGTATCTGTGTAATATGACATCATAATATTATGTTATAAAATAATAGATTATTTATTATAGGTCTGGATTTTATTGAAAAAAAACTTAATTTTTTTAACTTATTTCATCCTCATGAATAAAATTCAAGTATTTTTATATGTACAATATCAACAAAAAATTCCACAATTTATATGTATTATGAACTGGGTTGCTCACTAAAACAAATGTATACATATTATGACGACGAAGACCTGACAAAAATCGGTACGATTGTCATACGCAACGGAACTAAACTAAATAGGAACCCAAATTCTATGCACTTTATATTTGCTCATTGTATGAGATTGAAATCAAAACAACCGGAGTGATAAAATTACCAATTTTCTAAATCCGTAATCTTATCAGTATCTTAGGGTATAACTTGTGCATGAGTGGTAGTTAGATCTCATAATTTATATGAGTACAATGTTTTAATATTACTAATTATATTATATATTACAATAAATAATTTGATATTATTCTATTTGACTTCGCATAGTATTCAATTAATTATAAATATTCAATCATGATCATTGTCAACACGGTACCAGATTAATTAAAAGAAGCGCTTTTTCGAAGCTGTGTAATAAGGTGTTACAAGACTGTAATAACTGTGACATTAATTAATTGCTATATTTGACAAAATATTATACGCATACTGAAAAGTCATGCCCAAAATTATCTCGTAATTCCGGAAATGAAACAAATAAAATATTTGTCTTTGGTAAATTAACGTTTGATTTACATACGATTTGTTCTGATAGATTAATAAACAAATTAGAGCTTAAGCTAGAGATTAATGGTAATAAAAAACAAAAACAAAAAAGAAGTGTATCAAATGTTAATAAATTAAATGTTGCCGAAAAAATACAAAATATTGAATCCCAACAATTAAAGAAGTCTCAGTTTCTTATGAAAAAAAACACTAACATTGTAACTGACATCCACAATCCTACTTATGAAATAAGAGCCCTGACACGAGCATGATAAAACAGTTAAGAATTTGTGCCACTTTTAAGACAAGAAACTTGGCTCATACGAGTGCGCATGTTAAGTATTGTAACAAACTTTTACTTTGCCAAAATATTCAGTAAAATGTTCTTCAAACTTAACTTCGATGAAATTTTAAAAGCAAAAATAAAATTATTTCTCCATTTTTAATTTGATGACATTTTTTTGTTAAAATTCACTTGAAATTTCGAAATAATATCGTTCTCAATTTGGAAATATACGCGGCAGTTATAATGTATCATTTTTATATTCAATATTCGGACGAGGTCGACCAGTGAGTCCAATGGATGGCTGCGGCGATGAAACTGCGGTGCATTCAAATAATTTATGAAGTGCTTTGCCTATAATTTTAAGATATTAAACACTATTCCGTGCAATGTCTTCTCGTAAAGTTTTCGTATTTTATGTTTTAGGTTCTTTGAGATTTAATACTGTTTCTTTCTTAATGCACTTTTATTTGGTAAAATGTTTTCTTGATTTTAATACACTTTTTTGTCCAATTCTTTTCTATAACACTACTGTATAATTGTTATGCCATATGTGCGAATGTAAAGCGGTCAGACACAAAATGTCGCCAGGTGCCAAAAGCATCCGGTCCCAACTCAATGCTGACAAGTTTCCGACTTGCATGTAAATTACAACTTGTCATCATTCATTTTAGAATGAATTCTCTGGTTTGAGATTAAAGACGAAATTGCGGTGGCGTCAGGTCAGAACTACGTCGCGAGTGTCATACAAAGCTTGACAGATGTTGATGCCGAGTTTGTACCGAAGGTGTATTTTGTTTTTGCCTTATACGTGTTCTCATTATGAATGGGCTTTGTGTATAACGAGGACGAGTGCCATTTTGTATGTGTTAACTTCAGCTATTTGTACTACGTTTCCTTTATTATTTAATAAAGCTATACGCTTAAACAAAATATTCATCATTTATGTCTGAAGTCTTGACATCCTACAAATAATAAAATTATATATATTACACTGTATTTAATTCTCTTTTGAATGAAAATATCATTTTTTAAGTTATTATCGGCCAAAAAAAGTTAAACGTGAAAAGAATAATAACAGATTTTTATTATAATATGAACTTAAACAAATCTCTTAAGACATAAGTAACACTGAGGGAAAGAACAATTGAACGAAATTACCGCATGCACGGCTTGATGTTTCCGCTTTAATTTCTACTAACTAACTATATCTAACTATATTTAGCCGCCGACAACTTTTAATTAATCAAGTCAAAAGTCACAAAACTGTATCTCGAATCGTGCAGGCATAATGAGCCAAGCTTAGTACGAATGCCCAATATCTTTCTGGACTGTGGCCAACTTTTAATGAACCTCTACTAAATTTAACACGTAGTGGAATAAGTAATGAGGAAAATAATGTTACAGTGTGTTTCGTTTCATTTGGTTTTGCATTTAGTGAAGAAATTAACATTTATCATTTTTTAAGTAACAGTTACTATAATTGTAATTTACCTCTAAGCTAAGTACTACAAAATGTATACTTAGCGTAGAGTAAAGTTAAATATACTAAATATATATTAAATATACTAAATAAAAATATACTGAAGTTAAATATACTAAAGCAATAAAAATTTAGTCTAAAGCACAGATAAAATATATAAATATAAAATTACGGTAATTAGAATGCCTTTAAAAAGTTTAGATATATCGTATCTTCATCCTCATACTCACTGTTTTACATAAAATATATGTTAAGTTTTACTATATTGCCGAACGAGATGGCTTATTAACTAACACCAAATAACAGATCACAAGTGTTTGTCATTTAGACACAGATTAACCAATTTTGGTTTTGGAATAGACTAACGAAAATAAATAGCCAGAAGGTATTTTACTATGTAACAATTTCTATATTTTATAAAAATGTCTGTACAAAGTATAAATTTTTTTTTTTTATATTTCCATATAGATACTATTTTAATACAATATTATAGCAGTAACAATTATTTTATTATGCTCTTTTTATAAACATCCATAATACTTCATTAGGAAACTAGTTCTATAATTATGTTATTATTGCATACCTGACTAAATTATTCAGTATCAGTAAGATTTAAATTTAATATAATTTTGTGTATCGTTACGGTATTTAGTTCTACGATTTAAATTATTTCTATGTAATCATAGTTACCGAATTAAGATATTTTCTTAAAGTCCTGTCTGGACTACTAAACTATTAAACTATGTTCCGAGTTAATATATTTTTTTAAAATATTATACATATTTATCATATAGAGTTAAAAACAAGCAAGCATGTGTGGGAAAAGATAGTGCACAGAAATAAAACATGATACAAATTAAAACACATTTATTTTGTTCTAATTTCCTCTTTTTTACATTTGATTTCGCATCTTACTTTATAAATACAGAGGTATCGACATCGCATAGATGTCACTCGGGAGATTTAATGTGTCACTCGAAATTTAAATTGTCTTTAAATAGAAATATTCAAATAAATTTGCGTATTTAGTGTGTACTAGTCGATCCGTCAACGTAGAACTTCCCAATTCGGACGTTTTGGATTATTCAGCCTGCGCGCGCATGTGTCTGCTTCTTTTGACATTTATAACATAATTACAAAATTTAATTATAGTTTATTATACTCTATTATCAATTTGTTACTCTTGTACATTTTAGTGATTTTTTTTTTATCTATAGTTATTCTATTTGTTACGATAACTCTTAGAAATCATCGACTGATAAATAACATATTAAACCGCATCACGATATTACTGAAGCAATTTGAATCAACATCAACAAAGCCGGAAGCAATTAATATAATTATTTTATTTTGTTATTTAAGTTAAAAATGTTTTTTTTTTCGTCAATTAGATATTTTTTGATTGTTACGTTAGCCTATAATTGATATATCACAGTAACAGCCTGTTAATGTCCCACCGCTGGGCTAAGACCTCTTTTCCCTTTTGAGGAGATGGTTTGGAGCTTATTCCATCACGCTACTCCAATGCGGGTTGAAGAATACACATGTGGCATAATTTCAATGAAATAAGACACATGCCGGTTTCCTCACGATGTTTTCCTTCACCGTCAAGCACAAGATGAATTGTAAACACAAATTAAGCACATGAAAATTCATTAGTGGTTCCCGGGTTTGATCCCACGATCATCGGTTAAGATTCACGCGTTCTAACCACTAGGACATCTCACCCTTTTAAATTGATATATATTTTGTTAAAATATATTTATACATGCAATAATGAATATTTTTTAATGTATAACGTTGGTTTCCTATTTCATAAATAAAGATATAAATAAACTTTAAGCTTTACTTAAATTTAGATTTATTGTTTGAACAATAAAAGAAAATAAAACGAAAAAAACCTGTCAAATTCTATTAAGCTATGGGAATTTTGATATTTTAACAATTTCCGTTCGACCTGACAACGGACATTTTATTTGATCAAAAAACGTTTTAGCAAAACGTGCTTCAAATTCGTTTGGCTTATTCAAATGCGTAACGGTAGACGGGAAATTAATTGCTGGTCTAAACAACGCTAGATCAGAGTGTCCAGTACAGGACAAACACTCGAGTGAAATCAACGAGCGAGCTCCGCAGCAACGATGACACGCCCCAAGAGATGCGGGCCGTCAATTACTGTAACGCTTCATGAGATACGTTTGATATGCGATGACATCAATTACTGAAATGCAATGTTACCCCGGATCACGCTTACGACCTCTCAATGGATGGATTAGGACAAATTCGAAGTTTTCTTAAATTTTAAAATACGCTTGCATGACGTGTGTAAGATGCATTGAAGGCTTATTTCACACTTATCATTCTGTCTCTTAATACGATTATCATATATATAGTTTTATTTGTATGAATAATATGAATTTTAATACACATTTATATAGGGATGTGGCTTATATAACTCGTCGCCATTATTAATATTTTTATTGTGAATTATCTAATAATTTTCCGAATATATTTAAATTACTGGAAATAAAACCAAATGACCTGGTTACTTACATATACTTTTTGCTTATAGAAACTACATTATAAATATACAAATTAAAAAAACCGAATAACTCTTTAGACAAAGTAAGAAAATATAATTTACTTTAATTATTTGATAGTTAGATAAGGAGATTAATTAATTATAGTAAATCAATCAAAACTAAAACAAATGAAGTTGGAACTAATCGCAATCCAAATGGAAGTACAAACAAATTTATCAATGTCTCTGCAACGTAATCGTAGCGCGTCAAACGGACACCTTTGTGGCTGAGGCTTTGTGCGCGTCCCAGTTGCGGCGTATTCGTTTGTTGATGGTTTTTCTCTACCGTCGCTTTGTCCCACAATTGCGGTAGAGTATTGCCTAGTTCTAATGTACCGTTCTAACAAAGTGAGCTGATGGCCATTCAGATGGCTTAGATGGGCAGAGGCATTTCCAGTTCGAAAGCGCAGATTAAATCATTATTTTTAACAATTTAATATCTTGAGAGTTTTTTTATATTAAAATATGGCATTCAATTCAAATACTTTTGAGCATTGTATTTAATGTGGGATTAAAGGATATTTATCGTTAGTACGCAGCTATTATTATTATATGCAAATAATGCATTGACCGATGGGATATTGAACGTATATTTGTACCACCTATCTATCAGGTATTTTATTGCAATAAAAGGTTTTTTACCTGCATTATTTTTAGTGAACCAATCCAACTGAAATTCAGTTTATTGGTAGAATCGAGCTATTAACTCAGTGACTACTACATTACTCACGTTTTAAAGGTTCAATCAACGCACACCAATACGTTTTTCAGATAACAATTGCCAAAAAAAAATCACACACACATTAAAAGAGGATTTTTACTAAAAATACTTTTACATTGAAAATATATGAAATAAAACATTTCCATTTTCAATAATGCATAACAATTCGTTTTGGTGTAAACTGACTGAAATTGATACATACTTTTATCGATGGTGATCAAAAGGCAGAAAGCAAATAATTATTGGCATTGGCATTTGCGATATTTATTTAAATCAACGAAAAATGTTTTAAGTACTTATTTAATATAAATTAGGACAAATAAATTCACAGATTTTTTGTCAATTGATTATTTATTTGAATTAAAAACTATAAAACTTTGATACTAATCCATACCGATCAAGCCTACTACATATAGCGCGTTAAAAAAATAATTATGATCGGAAAGAAGCGCTTTGGGCCATCGCTCATTTGGAAACTTAATTATACAACTGTATTATTAGGCTAGTTATCGAGTTGTATAATTCATTTCTACTCGTTTGCCTCCCCTTTAATAAAAAATAAATAATAACGCTAACAGATTTTTGGAAACTGACCGATATTAATATATTTGGCATCATCACATTAATAATGTTAGACAAGACATAAATTATAAATACAGCTTTTAGTGACACATGACATTAGCGTGGTATGTATGTTATATATTTCTATTTAATTGTTTGTTTTATGGGCTCTATTTTTTCGAATATCATCTACTTATATCATACCTTACACTTATACTTATTTTTACTTAATTCTTTTAGTGTACACCACAAAGAGAAAAAAAAATACAAAACATGGATACAGCCTAAATAAAAGTAGCATACAATTTTGGCGACCTCATCGTTACATAGCGATCTCTTCCAGGCAATCAACGGTGTATGTAATAACTCATAGGATATGAGGTAGGTGGTGCTGTAATAATAAATAAAATAATATTAATTTATGATTAAAACAAACTAGTAAATAAAAATAAAAATAAAATAAACATAATATATATAAATAATTGAATTATATTATCAATGCATATAAAATTACAAGTA
Organism: Nymphalis io; assembly: GCF_905147045.1. Lineage (NCBI taxonomy): Eukaryota > Metazoa > Arthropoda > Insecta > Lepidoptera > Nymphalidae > Nymphalis > Nymphalis io. The sequence goes on along the minus strand of NC_065901.1, from coordinate 4,279,023 downwards.
TACATTATAAATACATACTATAAACAATAAGAACGAATAAAAACGACAAGTCCTCAAATATAACAAGAAAGAAAATAAAAATTATATTACTACTCATATTGATGATTTTCATTACTCTGCATTAAACGTGAAGGTAATGATTCCTCGTTACCTTTGGCTATTCTGTCATTTCTTCATCACGTTCTACTTTTAAGCTTCTAGTTTTTAAACTTACAAAACTCACAATTATTTCATCCAAAGGAATTCTAATTTCACTGGATCACAAAGCAGCCGCTACGCAATTTGGCAATAGCGAAACTCGCTCGGTTCAATCATTTCGCCCGTCAGCTGACAGGCTGACAGGCTCGCGACGGTTATTGTTTTCAACGGTACCAAAATGCTACCAAAATGCTATTTGATACGCAGACCTGACACAATTTATTTCAAACTAACGACTCTGGTTTCGCTGACTTATATTTTGTGGTCATTTTCAATTCGAACAATGAAATTGAAACGTACGATGGTCATTAGACCATTATAACACGTGACAGTCGATTCAAGCTGGATTGTTATTAATTAATCTGTAAATATGTCATTACACAAAATATTGCAAAAATATATATTTTATCTTTGTATTTGGTTTAAAATGTGAAAAAAACCTATTAAATTAAAACCTATTTTATTGAATATATTATGTACGTATATATATATAAATGCCCTGCAAAATGGTTTTAACTCTGAACGGCACATTCAAAACTATATTATAAACAAGTATCATAATTATAAATAATAATTTATTAAATTAAATTTAGCAGCAAGCAAATTTAGCAAAATTACAAAGTAATAATTAAAATTGAATTAACGCATTAGTTACATTTCATCCGAAGTTTATTTATTTTATTTGAGAGTTGAAGTAATGGTCCGAGCATCTCAGCAAATGTAACAGAAATAATATTTTAAGTTTTTCCATGTAACGTCCCTTTTTTTTCCGCCGGAAAAACGCATTTACGCGTTTCCCCCACTTGAAGTGGGGGGGTATGTGGGGTTTGCCGCCGCTGAAGGCGCCGGAATACCCACCAAAAAACCAGCGATACCCACACCGTCTTTTCGGGGGACGCCACGGGATCGCTTGCGCATACTACCGTGACGTCCCGACGGTAGGCCCTCCTCTGCAGGCCTCCAAATTCTAAGGGGTTCTTGGGTTACAGGCACCCCCTAGCCCCGGCGACATTTACGGCGGGAGGAGAAGGTTTGCATAGCGCTGACGTTTTCTCCCCGGTTTTCTTCGGCGAAGCGGGTCAGCGGAAGCACTGTTCTCACGCTCCCGCTCCGCGGCCTCCTTCTGCGACATGACGTTTTCAGTCCCACCTCCGAGAGGTGCTGAACAAGACGGGCAGCGACAATCTTCTCAAAGAGTTTGCCCGTCTCATTCAGCAGCACAATTGGCCTGTATGCTGAGGAAGAGCTTAGTGGGCGCCCCTCCTTCGGCAACAGGACCAACTTTCCTTCCTTCCACAGCTTCGGAAACTGCCCACTAGAAAGGCACTCGTCGAACAGTTCCCTCCTAGGTGTTCCAGGGCGTCACGCAGAACACGCCCTGGAACCCCGTCCGGGCCCGGCGCTGTTCTGGCCCTCAGTCGATCAAGGGCCATCTCCATCTCTCGCTCCATGATATTTGGTGGAGCTATATTGTCATTTGTTATGGAGCCAGGGGCCATACTTGGTGGGACGTGTTCGCTTGAGTTAGGAAATAATTCCCAAACCAGGCGCAGGAGGAAATCCGGCGGTAGCGTTTCCGTAACAGGAGCGCCGTGTGTACGGAACTTCCCTCGCACACTACGATACGGGTGCCCCCACGGGTCCCTGTTCAGGCCCACCAGCTCCTCCCTTGCTCTCTTCTTGGCACAACTTATCGCCTGCTGCAGCTCCTTTTTCAACTGGCGATAAGCGGCCCACAGCCGTCCCTCCAAGTCCGTGTCGAGTCCGTTGCGCCTGCGACAACGGACGTATGCCCTCCGCGCTAGGTTACATGTCGCCCGCAGCTCTGCTATTTCGAGCGACCACTCCAGTTCCTGATTCTGTGTGCTGCGACAGGGGTGGCGAACGATAGGTCCACCACAGACCCCCCTGCTGCCGCACATGTAACGTCCCTTGCCTAACACATCTCAGCAATGAGATGGAGCTCGTGCTTTTTCGCAACCCTTATATACCCTTATGACACTATTGTAGATCCAAAATTCAGTATCGTCTATATCGATAGCTTCGTCAAGTTTGCGTAGAATACGATTAGTTAGGAATCTTGAGTGCGGCTTGTAAATGTGGTTACATGGGCAATATACCTTTTATTGTTTTAATGGCTGCATCATCAATTTAAAGAACATGCATCTATGCCACTAAGAGTGTTATGTTACACAAATAAACTATACCGAATTTGTTAAAACACTTCGCTTGATAAGTATTAATAATGTCACTTGTACACGGAAACCATATTAGGGGAACATCATCACTATTGTCACCCTTTTTTACGCTGGAAAAACGCGTTACACCTTTCTCCCACGGGAAAAGTGTGGAGGGGGGGTTTGTGGGGCTCGTTGGTGTCCAAGGTGCGAGTGCGCCGCATCGGAATACCCACTAAAAAACCAGCGGTACCTTTTCCGTCTTAAAGGAGCGCCACGGGATCGCTTGCGCATGCTACCGTGACTCACTATTTCCACCCTGGAAAAACCGCGACCAACTAATATTCTTTTAACTTATCATAATATATATTTCAAAGCTATCTGATTACATTATAACAAATCATGTTAGAAACTTCATCACTCTATCTATCATCTCTGAAAACAATCTATTGTTGAAGCATATTGAATGAAATGTTACATTTTATTCCGTTGGAACTTGATTTCGAATTGATAAAAAGTCAGAATCTGAGTCAATGGAACAGACTCGCTATTGTATGTCAGTTGATGACAGGTTTGATAGTACAATTTTTAACTGACATCGAGGGAATTGCGATTTAAAAAGTGTTTCCTATTGAGTGAAGTTTGTATTGATGCGCTATTGAATAATGATGTTTAGTTAACGTTATTTATTCAGAAGTTTTTTTCCTCTTTTGACTGAAGTCTTTGATACATTTGCTTGTTGAGTATTTTGAGCATTTCTGCGACTTAATTACCATTGGAGCGATCAATAATCGAAGTTCTATCAACTAATAATTATGCTAATACATATTTTATAATCTTAATTTAATGAATTGTTTGGTCTACTTCTATATTTTGTGGTTGCTGAGATAGGTATAAAATATAACGACCGTACCAGAGGTATATTAAAATTTATAAGCACTTTTAATAGGTTACTTGATTACACCGTTTTTTGATTGCATATTAGATGAACAAATTAAATATACCACAGGTTCCGAATGTAGTTTCTAGAACCGACAAAAAACTCAGTACTCTTTTTTTCCAATTAAATTACAAGTTCGAATACACAGGTCAATTATTTTCGCATCGGATTAAAATCACGATCACAATATTATTTGTTTTATTATTGTAGTATTTGTGGTCTATTTACTGATCAACGAAATATTTATCAAAATAACTTATTTCATTCGATCTAACCGCGATCAGTAATAGTTCTCAGTTAAAGGTCTTGAAATTTCATCCTCGATATTTAATATTCGGTTAGCAAAATGGTTATTAGAATACTGATCTACTACTTTTATTTTAATTAGTGACTGAAACTATGATCAAACGCTAAAAGATGAATTTCATTTAAAATTACTCTATTAAAGTAGTACTCAAGTATAATGTTAACTTTACAACCAGGATTCTAACAAACTTTTCTAAAAGGAAAATTATTCATCATGGTTAGTTCTTTAATAATTCTGATATTATTTATTTTACAAGCTACTTATTTTATTTACCACTTGACTTGGTTAGATTATTCTCTCTTCAGGAACTCATTCTGTGTAGGGTTTATTCAGCAACTCACCAGATTGTACCATGACACCAAAATCTAATATTTTAATGATGAATGATGAATTTTTGACGAGCCGGTTGGCGTGGTTGGTAGATACTTGCCTTTTCACGCCGAAGGTTGTTGGTTCGATTCCCACCCAGGACAGATATTTGTGTGCATGAACATGTCTGTTTGTACTGAGTCTGGGTTTAATTATCTATGTATGTATTTACAAAAGAAAAATAGTATATGTAGTATATCAGTTGTCTGGTTTCCATAGCACAAGCTTTATACAAGGTTAATTTGGGATCAAATGGCCGTGTGTGCAAATGTCCCAGGATATAAAGGATATAAAATGATCTGTGGTCTCATATCATGTATTTATTGGTTACGTCATCATCTCATACATCTTATATTTTGCTTATTTGCGTTTAAAGATGTGTGTTACTACTGTGATTTTCAAACAACTACATTTTTTTCTGGGCGACGTGGTAAGGGATAGTTAATATTTCTTACAGCGCCAATGTCTATGAGCGATGGTGAGAATTTATCATCAGGTGACCCATCTGTTTCTCCATCTTTCTATTTTATAAAATAAAAACTTAAGATGTCTTGAATAACTATAAATATATGGTTACCTTTAACTTGAAGTTGTTATATACGTTTTAAATAATAATCTGAACATACATCTCAATATTTCACTACCAACAGCAGTTATTAAAACTATACAAAACAAAATATACTACATTACTTTCTACTACACAACTTTATTTTTTTTTATAAAACAATTGACATATCATAATTTTTTTATTTAGACGAGATTTAAAAGTAAAAATTTATATCTCATTTTCATTACATAAGATCAAAATCATAAGTTATTTAAGAATTATAAAATTTCAGTAAAACCGGAAATTAGTTATTGAAACTCAATTCTCATATTGATATTGAAGCTATAACTATTTATTCATTGTCTAAACGGATAATGACGAAGGCAAAGTCGTTCGTGAAATAGACTTTAAAAGCTATTGAATATTTATAAGTTTCACTTACAAGCTGCTTCAGTAACAAATTCTATGAAGTTCAGCATTTAGTTACAATTTTCATAGACAATACACACTCCAGCAATATTACAAGACAATAGTTGGAACACTTCTTCAGTAAGTTGCAATTTTTTAAAAAAAAAAACTTTATTCTTAGTATATAATAGTACTTCTGTAAAGTCTTATATATATTTTGATAACGCTATAGTTTTAGTTCCTAATAAATTATGTGTACTTATAAAACTTTAGCTAGTTGAAAATTTGAGATGTAGCTCCGTACTAACAATTGTAGCTTTAGAACATGTTTCAAAGACACCGTTCTTATTTAACACCTTAGTTTACCTAGTCGTTTCTGATTTATTTTGATCTTTCATGAAATATTACTTAACTAGATTATATGAATGCAAAATATTGTTTCTTGTGAAAAATAATTTGGATCGTGAATATTTGCTTAATTTTATTTCTGCTAGATCTTATTAATGAAAACTCCTGAAGGCATTTATTATTCTGCTGCGAAACTCTTATTTATTATTCGTCTCTTCCCTTTTAATACACTGGCTGTACATTTTTTTTTCATTTAATAATAGCAAAAAATATTTCGCATGTATACCTTAGCCGACGTAAAGCCCGGTGCTGGTAACGGCATTTCCATCAAACTTTATGAACACATTTAAGCCCTCCAGAAAATTTGTAAACACGATATGAAACATTCTTTAACCCAGCCATACATTCAAAAATATACTCTAACAATATAAAACACGGTTCAAACTCGAAAGTTAATTTGTTATAAAGGCGCGTTTGTGTCGCTTAACAATACTAATTGCATACTAAACATAGCGGCGTCGAGTTATTGTTACCACGTCGTTTTACAGACGCTTCGTCGACGTTTTGTCGACGTTTACGCTGCGTCATCGCCGCCATCGAGCGCTGTGATCGGTGATTAATTATAACAAAGAGGATTCAGTGAATAACGTCGTTGACGCCACGAAAAGCTATTGTCTACTCGTACATACTTTTTGTAAGTGGCTGAATTGTCACTCATTCTGCTTTGTGACTTCTATGAAGGAGGTATTATGAAATTTACATTGAAAATATGAAATTTAAAAGAAGTGAATTATTTTACAACTTGTTTTAACGTCCCAAATCCCAAAGCTAAACCCATATTGTAAAGATAATAAAAAAAATAGTAAAGCCATCACAAGTTATTTACAATTTCTATACATTGTTTTAATATTACCCACAATCACATTACTAATTATAAAATTCTCAAAACTCAAAAGCGCTGCTTTTGGGTTTCACCATGTTTTTGGCTATTTTAGTAATAATCGTGATATACTCAAGAACAAAGTCTTGAAAATGAAACACCATATTCTGTTTTTCTATATAAAAAAATAGACAGATTAGCAAAAGTCTCACTTGATGATAACTCGTCATCACCACTCATTATCAATCACATATTACATCGTCATATTTTACATCGTCAATGCGCCACCAACCTTGGAAGATCAAATGTTTTGTCCTTTATGCCTGTACACTGGCTTACTCACAGTTCAAACAACAACACATCTATACTAGGAATTACTGATTAGATTAAAGATTATTCCACCAATCTGCAATCAACCAGCGTTTAGGAATAAAACTTCTCAAGAGTAGAGGATGCCCAACTGTGGGATGTTTACACGTTGTTCCTTAAAAGGATCACGATCGAATATGAGATTTTTCATATTATTATTATGGCTTTTATAACTAGTTATTAAAACAATTCAATTAAACAAAATACTATATTTATTGATTACATTTACATTTACAAACATTAAATTGATTTATAATGAAAATTAACAATAAATTAAATCAGTTAATTAAAGTGAACTACTAATTACATATAATAAATCTCGCGAAATCGTCATAATATAAATAATTCGAATGAACTTATTTGCTTAAAATATTTTGATTACCGTATTTCGAATAAATATGACATAATTAATAAAAAATATATATTTATATTTAATGTAGCTTATGTTTGTAATAATCTTATTTAAGACTAATTATTCATGTGACATTATTAAAGCTTCTTCATAATATTATTGTATTTCATTAAATTAAACGTACACATGCCATTATTATTTATAATTTAATTAAATTGTCGTAATAGATAATCGTATATTTAAAAGCAAATATCTATAGAATAAATACAATTCGTGATTGTTGTATCGGAAACTAGACTTTGAAGTAATGATCAATTTATTTGCCCGCAGATGACTATTTGAATCTAACAATTTCGTATAACTGATTAAATGGGATTCTAACACAATTGAGCGATCGCAAACTAAAGCCTAACACAAATGTTTATATATGAAAGCATATAGGTAGTAAGGCTTTGTGCGAGCCCGTCTGGGTAGGTACCACCCACTCATTAGATATTCTACCACCAAACAGCAATATAGTTTTGTTGCGTTCCGGTTTAAAGGATGAGTGAGCCATTGTAACTACAGGCACAAGTAACATAAAATCTTCGTTCCCAAGGTTATACTTCTTACAACGCCAATTTCTATGGGCAGTGGTGACCACTTTACACTAAGTGGCCTTTTTGCCTGCCCGTAGGTGGGCACATACGATCTAATAAAAGCAACCGCATACAAGTAAATTAATGTTTTTAATATTTACCTTAACTCCAATTTCTGAAACGCTATTCGAAGATTACTAATTTGACTTTAAGCTAAATAGTTATTGCCAATCAATGAGCGTTCTGCATTAAGTATGGTTCTGTTCTTACAAAACATTACTCAATAAACAAAAAATTTCACACATAATTCCATATTGACAAAACCATTCAGCTTAAATACTTAGTTCGCATTTTATAATGTACTTAATGCAGTAAACAAACGGGCCAATAAAATCAGTGCCCTCACCTCACCTACAAGAACAACAATCTCTTTAAAAAACTAATTTAATATAAAAAAATATTTGACATTATCAACTATGCATATAAGGACTATTTATCAAGACATAATTATTTTGTTCTATAAGTGGTTAGTGGCATTGAATAGTTGCGAGAAATGATTCGGTATCTCGGCTCTATAGGTGAATAATTGTTAAAGAACTAGTCCACGTTAATGTGTGTAAACTTCACTGGGTTTAGAATGTCTATGAGATGATTTTAATTTTATTCCGAATCGCTGTTGTGAGTAGAACAAATGATATGCTTACAAGGTTTATGTTAAGGTCGTGATATCATAATCCAACTAGTTACTTTGTAATTGGAAGATTTTTTCTTGTTCTTGGTTAAATTACAAAAAAACCTGTTTTAGAAAATAATCATTTATATATTTTATAATATGTTAAATAAAAATAATATAAAATTGTAAAAATAATATAAATTATTAATACGTAAATTGTTCCTCAATTTATATTCGTGCCAGTTTCCACTTATGCTTACTTCCTCTCACTATATATATGATATGTATATATGGCAGAATTTCATTTAGTGCAGGTTTCAAATTCCCTCTAACACATAGCACGTATTAAATTATAAACATGATTTAAGCGCATGTAAGCTTAGTTATGCCTGCCTGGATTTAATCCCATGATCTTCCGTTACGAACCATAAATTCTATCCACTGGGTCTTTACTACGTTAAGCTCTATTTGCTTCGTTCTATATGTTAAAGACTGATATTATCTAGAAAGACTCGCTGTCAAATATTTTGAATAGAGTCCAAAGGTCAAACCAGAATCATGCTGATCAACCATATTGTCGCGCAGGCGCATATTGCATTTAACTACAAAATGTACAGGAAGTGCGCGTCCTTAATCTTCATTCATTATAACTATTTTTTTGGCAATATTATATTTTATTCATAAAATAAAGGCGGACGGGTAAATGCCACCTGATGGTAAGTGATCAAAATCGCTCACGTACGTTGGCGCCGTAAGAAATATTAACCATTGCTTATATCGCCAAGATGGTAGAATGGTAGTGACATCGGGAATTAAAAAATTATGAATGATACAACAAGTAAAGGCCAAATATTTGGTTAAAAAAAAACCTACAATAAATAATATATGCTTGGAGTTGGATAACTGATACAATTATCGTATAATCTTATAAATAACTAAATTAAAAACGTATTTTATGAACACATTTTAACTAACCTATGAAATAAAATAAGAGTTTCAAAAAAAAAACACCGATGAAGAACTTCATTAGTAACTTAAAAACATTCATTTTTAATGATTTGAACATTATATACATTAAATAAATTGAAAGACTACTTTGTATAGGAACGCCAGCGGTAATAATCATGGGGACAATAATAAATTTATCTAATACTAGATGCCCCTCCCATCTTCTGACGGGTTACATAGGTATTTTATTTGTTTTGTAAAAAAAAAAACATCAAAAGTGGTCCAGTCGTTTGGGAATGGTTCCGTATATATGTTCATATGTTCCCGCGTAACTGGTAAATTACTGGTGGTAGGGCTTTGTGCAAGCTCGTCTGGGTAGGTACCACACACTCATCAGATATTCTACCTAAAACAGTAGTACTTGATATTGTTGCGTTCCGGTTTGAAGGGTGAGTGAGCCAGTGTAATTACAGGCATAAGAGACATAAAATCTTAGTTCCCAAGGTTGGTGGCACACTGGCTGTGTAAGCGATGGTTGACATTTCTTACAATGCCAATGTCTAAGGGCGTTTGGTGACCACTTACCATCAGGTGGCCCATATGCTCGTCCGCCGTCCTATTCTTATATAAAAAAAATAATTATCATAATTCGACAAATGAGGTATCGTTAGAAGCATCTAGATAAACTCTCGCTCGCTGTTTTGCTTGAATTTTATCCTGTAACGTAAGTCTATTATATATAATAGTACATATAATACTACATATTTTAATTTATTAACGAATTGAAATAAAAAAAAAATTGAAAACTACGAAAAAACTATTTAAATGTATATGTAAGTTGTCTACTTATCTTTTTAAATAATATTATATAGTATATTAGAAGTAGTACAAAATAGAATATTTAGAATATTTTATTTAATTGTATACTTATTTTATAGTACATTTTGGTACTTTCAATGTAAATTATCATTGTTACAACACTATTAAGTATTCTTTGAATAAAGAAAAATTATTCAGATACGTACACTTTAATTCTGTTATCGATTGCAACAATAAAATTTATCTCTTTATCTAGATAATAATTGTATTGCTGAACACAATTGGCGAACACACAATTTGAGTGTTAATTGCAAAATCGATTCAACCCTAACTCTGCAGAACGTGATCAAAAACAAACGTGACAAAACATGAACAATACCTGACCATTCTACCAATCAGTGTTCGCGGAATATCAATTCGTTCATGTTAATTGTCGGTTCGATCGGGCCCAGTGACAGGGACAATTTGGGAACGAAAACACGCGACAGCCGACACAGTTAGCTATGGGCTACAGTACAGCTAAGCTGACAACTGGTTTCATGGGAAAGACAAACGAGGCGATTTGCACAGTTTTCGAGTTTGGAACGTAATGCCCGAGAATGTGGACTTGTTAGTTGCCTATTCGTTTATGTTTATCTCTGAGTTGATCTTCTATGTGTGTGTGACAAATTACATGTTAAATATATTCAGTACGCATTATCATTTATTGGCAATGTCTTACTATTTTACATTTAAATGAATATATTTAAATTGCAATCTTTTTTTCTTTAAATAAGTATAATATTATCCAATTTTTTTAAGGAATTATACAAAACTAAAGGTCAAATATAATAATAATTTAATATGAAAGCTAAAATGTATAAACCTCAAAGAAATTAAACCTTGGAGTTTTCTATTTTACATGTTTGTATTTATTTTTAATCACAACGAGCTTCGAAGATTAAAACCGCCGAGAGCGGTCTTAGTTAATGTTGCTTTCTTAAGATTTGGCAAACTCCCAAAATACTTAACATTCGTTAAAGTTACAAATTCATTTCGTAGTACTTATTTATAAGAATATATTTTAAAACTCTTAAAAGTTCCTTTTAGTTAAATGTTTGATGGGATTCATATAAAATATCAGTGTAATAATAAAATTAATATCTTATGCAATAAATTATAGCGCAAAGTATTATCTCCCACAATGTCCCAATGCTGAGTAAAGGTCTTACCAAGAAAACGTAGGTTTTAATAAATGCAAAGAATTAGGTGCTTTTTTGCGTGGGCATACTCCAAAAATTAAGTTTGTAAGTAAGAATGTTTATTATTTTCTCATACTAAAAAAAGTGTACGCAGCTGGGTATAAAATTAATTTGTAAATAAACACCTAAAGCTATCAAAAAGAACCAGTTATTATAAGTAATTAAAATGTTCTTTATAAAATTATTTAAATAGGTTAATAATACTTGAAAAAACGCGTTAAATTGTATCTCTTGAATTTTCTCTCATTAAAATTACTATATTTTTTATCAAAGGGTCTCCGAGACCAAGGCCGGCACGAGATGGGTTGGACGAGTGCTCTCCAACCGCTTAGCCTCTTTAACCGTACGACACATTACCGTGTGCACGTAACGTAATAAAAATACTTACTTTATCAAAAAAGTTGCCCTTTTTAACTTTCAATATGCTTAATTATAAAGAAAAATATAAAAATAAACCTTAAGTGCTATTAAAATTATTAAATATAAAATTAAAACTTTTTAAAATATTATGGGATATAAGGGGAGCCGACAACAACCTACCGCTCTCTACCGTAACCTCACTTGCTCGTGGTACATCCTGCTAATCAACGAACGAGGCTCTGGCGACCGAAATCGTGGCGGTATAACCACACAAATGCTGGAATCCGAAAATGCAAATCCTGATAGCGGGCAGCAGCGCTATTAGTGAAAGATTTCCAGCCACTGCGGTCACCAACCCGCCTGCCAAGCGTGGTGCCTAAGGCAAATACCCCCCTATGAGCGACGACAAAAATTCACGGCCCCAATTCCCGGTAATCGCACTATTCCTGGCCACGGTACTGGCCATGGTAACGGTGCGATGGGGGGTGCTAAGAATCCCCGGGCTACGGCAGGGTACCACAAACGGCGACTATTTCTGGCCACGTATACTGGACGCTCTCTGCGGCTGGACGAACATCTGACAGAATCCGTACGCAAGAGATAAGATGAGCAGATGGTCGCTCAGATATCCCTTAGTCACCTCTTACGACACTCATGGGAACGAGAGGGGCAGTGAAATGTATTCTTTCTCCGTCACTACACGGATGAAATTTATATATATTGTTATGGGTGACTTCAATGCCAAAGTGGGAGTACAAGAAAATGGTGAATCGAGGGTAGGAAAATTCGACTATGTGCGCAGAAATCATCGGGGGCAAATGCTGGTAAACTTCCTCGAGGCTCAGGGATTATTTCTGATGAATTCATTTTTCCAGAAAAAGCCCCAAAGGAAGTGGACCTGGCGAAGCCCTGATAACATAGCTATGAGATCGACTTCATTTTATCCAATAAGCGCCAAATATTCAGGGATGTCTCCGTGATCAAAAGGGTAAACACTGGAAGTGATCACCCCCTGGTAAGAGGCACCCTGAATATTAACACTAAAATAGAAAGAGCGCTTAATGAAGTCGACTCTTAGACCAACTCTGCCTCAGGTCGAAGCAGGCGAAAGCTCCCAGCTGGAACTACAGAACCGATTTGCCATGTTGGAAACTGGGCAGGGCATTGACGACGCCACCAATGGTCTGGTGCGTGTCATCCGCGAGGTAGGCCAAAATTACTTTCGACAAAAGAGCAATGGACGTAAGTCGAAGCTCTCAGGCGAAACTCTGAACGAGATGACGAGGAGACGAGAACAGCAGAACATGACGCCATCTGAGTGTCAGGCACTTAACAGGAAGGTTAAAAAACTAATAAGGCGTGACACAAGACGAGCGAATACCCGGAATATTGAAGATGCTATAGCACTCAATAGGGGCTCAAAGGTATTTGCAAAGTCACATACCTCCTGTTGTCACCTGACAAAACTCAGAACCATACAAGGCACAACCGTCACCTCAAAACCAGAGATTCTAGCTGAAGTCGAAAAGTACTATGGCGATTTATACTCATCACGAGTACCTCCACCTGAGTCACACAGTGCGGATGACCTACGAGCCAGACTAACACGCCACCTATCAGACGATCTTCCCGACATCGATTTGGGCGAGATTAGGATTGCTCTCGGGCAACTTTGAAACAACAAGGCTCCAGGAGATGACGGAATTACCTCAGAGCTTCTCAAAGCAGGAGGCACACCAGTTCTGAGAGAAGAAGAGATGTTAAACAGCCTGAACGATTCTTCAAGACAAGTAGGTCTCGGGATGAACATTGAAAAGACCAAAATTATGGCAAACCGTCATGTATCCCCGAGACCAGTGGTCGTAAATGGCTCTCCACTTGAAGTTGTGCAGGAATATATCTACCCGGGCCAAACTATACAACTTAGCCGGCACAACTTTGAGAAGGAGGCTAAAAGAAGAATACGTTTGGGCTGGGCGGCATTCGGGTGGCTACGTCATATTTTTGAATCGTCGATCCCACAGTCGCTTAAGACCAAGGTCTTCAATCAGTGCGTCCTACCTGTAAGGACTTACGGTGCCGAAGCGTGGGCACTTACCGTAGGACTGGTCCACAAATTTAGGGTCGCTCAGCGAGCAATGGAACGTACGATGCTTGGGGTTTCTCTGGCAGATAGACTCCGAAATGAGGACATTCGCCAGAGAACTAAAGTCACCGACATCGCGCGTAGAATTAGCTCGCTGAAGTGGAAGTGAGCTGGTCATGTCTCCAGGCGCATTGATGGCCGATGGAGCCGACACGTGTTGGAGTGGAGACCATGCTTAGGCAAACGTAGTGTAGGACGCCCTGTGACAAGATGGGCCGACGATTTAAAAAAGGTGGCAGGTTCGGGATGGATGCGGACTGCCCAAGATCGGGATGGTTGGCGTTCTATGGGGAGGCTTTCGTCCAGCAGTGGACGGCAAAAGGCTGAAAAAAAAATTACATAAAATAATATTTGAAGACGACGACGACGATTTACTATCTGTCTAAATACTAAACGGTCGTAGTCACGTTAACGATTGCTATCGGAAAATCACAATTCCTATTAAATATGGTTATTTGATATTGATCAGCGTTTCAATAGTTAATTTGATAATTAAGATTATTTTTATTAAAATTATTATATTATAGCCACACCTACAATATGGGTACCTTCAAGTCAAGAGTGCATAGGCATCTTCTAGGCAAGCGCGCTCCACCTTAAACTGTATCTTCACTTTCCATCAGGTGTGATAACAGTCAAACGCTAGCCTATACATTTAAAAAAAGTCAATCTTATTTTTCACATTGAACTAATAGGTTAACTAACATTCGGTTACTATATTCAAGAAATGGATGGTAGAATTCGAATCGTAACATCGCAGACTATTAACGATTTAAGCCGCTCGATCTTCGTAACATAAAAATATAATATTTATTTATTGAATAAGAACAAAGTTCAATCCAATGCGTAATAAATATTTTCATAGCTGTTTCTTAAATAGCTCTACTTCTATTGTTATTGTTCCAAAATAAATTATTAATTGATCGTACTTAAGTAGGTTAAGCTTAAGTAGGTTAAGGTTAAGTAGGTTAACCTTCTCCTCAAAAAGAAGTGCGGAGGCCTTTAGCCCAGCAGTGGGACATTCACAGGCTGTTACGGTTACGGTTACTTAAGTAGGACGATCTTATCGTTATTAGAGCGATCTCTTTTAGAAAACCTTTGGACAAGACACGACACAAAATATATATAATTATTATGACAACTTGTTATATATCGTTTTTGTCGTAAAAAATATTGTGAATTTATTTTATTTATAAATGATTTAATTATTAAATATATGTAATACCATTAAAAATGTTATCAATAAAATAATAACACAATATTTTATTACTTTCATAGACGGAAGGTAATAAGACTTATTCAAATGTACCACCTACTATGATATTATTTGTAAAAGTAGGATTCAAACAAATTTTTAATATAAAGTGTAAGATAAAAATAGCAATTAATTTATAAAGATCCCAATAAATGTTTAATATGCTATATATTCGCCCATTGTTTAAAACACGTGAATCTTAACCTAAGATAACGAGAGAATCAGCGTGGTGGAACAGGCTCCTAGCCTTCCCATTAATGGGAGAGAACACCATAATCAAGGAGTGAGACATCTAGATATACGTTATAACTAAACTTTACTAAATGTTATTTCACAGAAGGTCCTTTGGTTTCTAATGATATATTAGAAAACACTTAAATAAATATCACATATATAGTACCTAGTATGTAGTGATAAAGCTTTTGACTTTTATTTAATGTCCTATAACTAACTTGCTCCACATATATTATAACATTTGAGTCTTATATTGATGACCACAAAGATCAAAATGGTGCACCATGATGTAAGCTTTGAGGTATAGGATAAATGATTCTGGATGTCACAACGTAAAGTCAAAGGATTATAAAGGATTATAGTAGAAATGTACATTTAAGCACAATATAGAAAGTGATGTGTGTAATGGTATGTAATGGTATTAAATCGCGTAAAAATGATAGTTTTTTGTTAAATTGTAATAATAAAAATATATTTGATTTCATTTGTAATAAATGGTAAAAAATATATTTGTTTTTAGCTCCGTTAAACTTTTCTGCAACCCCGTGGGTCGTAGCGTGATATTAAAATGCTTATATATCTTCAAGTATTGAGCTATGAAATGCAAAATTATTTCTCAAATCTAATCAGTAGTTCGAAAGATTTGCGGTTTCAAAAAAAAAAATATAAAACAAACAAACGCTACAGATTTATTATTTTTGTAGCGATTTTGATTTATAATATTGTGTGGTAAATCCGGATTTTCTGTAACTACAAGTCACAATTTGTACACCTGTTATATTTATCATTTATAGAAATACAATTATGAACCAATTAGAAAAAAAATCCTTACTGACCGCCGACAAAGAACTTTTTGAACGTCAGCATGTGTCGTAAAACGAGCATTCCCTAGAAAACGAATGCACTTAAAACGGCACGTGCAACCCTTAAATTTCACTCGCTGACAGCTTAACAAATTTTAAAACATTACAGTCTAAAAGAAACCTAAGAACCTTGTTACAGAAATCTTTTTGAAATACACGAGCATGTAAAATTTCATACAAAAATTCTAAGCATGACGCATAGCCTTTTAAACAATGTTTGAACTTCTTTAATGCAAATTGGTTTTTACAACGTATAATAATTAATGTACCAAGCAAGTTTATTTAATGATTTCGTCTTTAAAATTTTTTAAAAGCAATTAGGTATAAGCAATTCAAATATCTACACATCCGAACCAGAACGCCATATGATGATATGATCCTAAATATATTTTTTTAGAACGCAGGTCTTACAAATTTGTAGGTCTTACACATGCCTATATCATGTATTAGATCATGATAAGAATCACGCGTTCTTACCACTGAGCCATCTCAGTTATTTCATACTACAGTTGGCTTATT
Organism: Nymphalis io; assembly: GCF_905147045.1. Taxonomy (NCBI): domain Eukaryota; kingdom Metazoa; phylum Arthropoda; class Insecta; order Lepidoptera; family Nymphalidae; genus Nymphalis; species Nymphalis io. The sequence continues at coordinate 4,262,492 of NC_065901.1, read as the reverse complement.
TTATATTTCACGGTCGCTGGGTTCTTTAAATAATCCTTTGTGTAATAAATTGTAAGTAATAAAACGTAAAATAATCATTAAATCACAAATGTTTTACTTAATGACTATTTCAATATAAACAAATACATTAATTATATTTGATTTGATTTGATAAGAATTAATATACAGTCAATGTACATTAATAGACTGAATTAGTACAATTCAACAATAAACACAATTTGTCTAAAAGCTAATGACATCTATGAGCCAAATTTTGTCCCAGAGACGCGCAGTATGCGAAATTTTAAATCTCTTATTTTCATCGAGTTAAACAACTGGCAATGAAAATTAAGTCTTATTGCTTGCTAATAAAGTCGATGATGATGTAATTTGCCCGGATTTCATCTGAATTTTTATTCTTATTTGCGATGAATGCAGCTCGTTTCGGCGGAGGCTAATAATTAGGGGTAGCTGCCCTCTGAAAAGGTAGATACCAAGTAAAAAGTTATCATGAATATATTTGAAGGCACTGTTGAGAAAAACCTTACGTTTCGTTACTTTTATTTGTTAGGAGTTTTATTTACTTAACTTTGTTGTCAAGTTTCCTTTACATAATTAATCAAAAAGTTTATGATTTGTCTCAATAGAATATTTGACGAATCCAATTTGTTACATTTCAACTAAACTTACCACTACTCTACTACTCTACCTGTTTGCATTCTGGTCTCGTCAACCAATCTCAAGTTACACAAGGCAAAGAGATATTATAATGTACAATTAGCGTGTGCGCTATAACGGTACACTCTCGTTATATTTCGAGGCATGTAAAACAGTCAGTGCCTGTCGATGTCGAGCTGGTAATAACAAGTTATAGTGTTACCATCAATAATTTTTTATCTTGAAAACTTGGGATTTTTATCCTTACAGCATACCAGTAGTTCAAAAAGATAGGTAAATTAAATATGATTATAATTGTACATGAGTCCGACGCACAACAATTCATTTCCGATTGAGATGATAGTTCACCGGGTATGAGCATTTCATAGAAATAATTTATTAAAATCGAACGACGTATATTTGATTTGATGCCTACTTCTTAACTACTCAACCGATAATCATGAAATTTTGCATACACGTTGTGAAAGATACATAAAAGATGATAGAACTAGCACTTGCTCTCGTCTCGCATACAAGCGAAGCCACGGGCGAAAACTGGTGCATATAAATATATAATAAAATTGTAAATAAAATTCGATATCGTTGTCCTTAACATATAATGTATCGCACAATATGCGGAAACATTAGCATACACATACCGAAATCATTCTTAAATACATATTTGAACGGAGCCTACCTTACGAGTACTTCAATAATTTTGATCAATCACAACACTCTCGTAATGCACTAAAACCATACAGATATAATATACAACAAATAAAGTGTCATCAATCTTAATATTCCTCCTAATCTTATTCTTGAAAACTTGTTCTCTAATATCTTTGATCATAATTATGTAGTTAATACTAAAGATAAAATTAGTTAATATATTTAACTAAATTGCATTAAAAAAAATTGTAGACAGGTAGACAGGCTGTGGCTAGCGTCAATAAAAAAAGCTGAAGCCGAAATATAATATATATTTATTAAAAACAATTACGAAATCTAACTTAAGCTAATTAAGCAACTTAAGCATTTAAGTAAAATAGGCAAAAAAATTAAGTCTGAGATAAATATTTACGAAAAAGCTTTACAAATAATAACTTCATTAGTAGAAATATTCATATTTTACAAATCATTGATTTGGAAAGTCTCGTGTCTTTGAAGTTTCTTCAAGCAGTTAATATTTAACTTCGTTTATAAATTGTGATAGTTATCAAACGTAAGTAATTCAAAATACTGACGAAAATAATAATTATATATCTTGAATAAATAGGTAAATTTATTAATTTTAGATTCACGCAAGTTTAGGAAATATTAGGTCCTTAAATATGAAATTGGCGTTTTGTACGGGAGAAATATAAAGTCAATTTTTTTTTTGTAAATATCTTTAATTAATCAAAGTATGCACCGTTGTTATTTACGCACTTTTGCCATCTCATAGGTAGTTTACTGATCCCTTTACTAAAAAAAACCATGGGGGCGAGAATCAATAAACTCTATGAAGGCGGTTTGGACTGCCGTATCGGAGTTGAATTTTTTTCCTTGTAAGAAGTTGTCCAAATTCCGGAAAAAATGGTAATCTGTTGGAGCAAGGTCCTGGGAGTACGGTGGATGTCGCAGACATTCCAATTGTAGCTCATCTAACTTAGTGGTTGTTTGTTGTGCAGTGTGTGGTCTTGCGTTGTCGTAAGCAGCAGTGGCCTAGAGTGATTGATCAATCTCGGTTGTTTAGCAGCTTGTTCTTCCTTCATGGTTTGCAGTTGCTGACAATAGATATCTGCCGTAATCGTTTGGCCAGATTTTAGAAAGCTGTAGTGTACGACACCGGCGCTAGTCCACCAAAAACTCATAAGTTACTTTTTCTGAGTCAATTTTCGTTTAGGGCAGGATTTGGCTTGGTCGCCAGTGTTCAGCCATTGCGACGAACGCTTCCGATTATCGTACAGTATCCACTTTTGATCACAAGTAATGATTCGATTTAAAAATCCCTTCATTATTGTGTCGGTTGAGCAAAGTAACATAGCAGTCGACGCGTGTTTGCAAGTTCGATTCACTCAATTCATGAGGTACCCATCGTTCAAGTTTTTTTACTTTCCCGATTTTCTTCAAGTGGATTAATACAGTTTTATCATTTACCCCGAAGCCCGCAGCTATCTCTGCAGTGCTTTATGATAGATCCGCTTCCACCATAGCCTTAATTTTCTTCATTTTCCACTTTGGTCTCCGACCGTCCACGGGGTTGGTTTTGAAGGTCGAAATTTCCAGAACGAAAACGTTGAAAACCAAAAACGCACCGTGTTTTCTTTTGCGACACCAGCGCCGTACACATCATTAATCTTTTGAGCTGTTTCTGCAGTACTGGTGCCACGGTAGAACTCGTACTCGTAGTTGTGCGGTTAATATAATAACAAGCGACGCCAAAGAAAAAAATAATGTAAAAAAAAAACAAATGAATGATTATTTTCAAAACTCAAATGTACCTGATGTATGTATGTAGCTAAATGAATTTATAAATTTGAATTTAGAATTCTTAACCAAAGAGGAGATATTTCAGATCAAGTGTGTGATCAGTACGACAAAACGCTGATTTCATATGTAAGGACCTGATATAACTTATTATATTGTATAACTAATTGTTGTACAAACTTGAAACCCACTAAGTTAAAACGTTTGACTAAGTTTAAATATTTGAATAGCATTTTAATTTTAAGTTTTAAATAAAAGCTACAACCGCTTTGTTGTGTGTATCATGTCGAGAAGAAGCATCAAGAAACGAAACGAACAACACAGTCCAGCGTATTGTCATAAGATTATTATTATTATAAACATGTATTTAAATTTTTCAAAAAGGATTTGGTCTCAAAAATATTACCGTTTTTATATACATATCCAAAAAATACTTTATTTAAATAGACTCTCCAAGAAAGTCAGTAGTTACTCTTTTTTATCAGTCATATCCAACTAAGTTTATATATCCTGTATAGAATTGAACGAATACTAATTTCATATTCTTTTGTTATAATCTTTATACTGTTTTACAAAATAATATGTTTGATTAGTATAAAACGTGGAGTTTTGAGCAAGCCCATCACTTAATTTATCGCCAAACAGCAAAACTGTTGTATTTAAGTTTGAAAGATGAGTAAGCTGGTGTAACTAAAGGCACAAACAAGGGACATCGTTTCTTAATTCCCAAGGTTGGGATTATTGGCGTTTTAAGAGCTGGTTAATATTTCTTACACACATTTTTTGCACTACTTTGCCACTTTTCTTGCCTATTCCAAATAGAAATAAATAAAGTCATTAGTACATCGCTATTCTCATAACAAGTCTCTTCAAAATTGGAGTAGTATGAAAAAAAAATTGTCTACTATTTATTGCTAGTATTTTTCTGCGTAAAACTTCATCAGAATTGTATTTAATACAAATAAATAAAAATAAAAAATACCTATAGCCCAATTACTCGTACTTATTCAGTGGGTTCGGCAATGTGTATTGAAACTGAATAAGCATATAAGCATTTAGCATGTATATATTTTGACGGTAGACTATTGGCCATTGCATTTATTAACAAGCGCACTGACATTATGACGTAACCAGTTTTCTAAAATATGGTTACAGCTGTTAAAATAGAATACTACCACTGTAAATTATAATGATTTTATTAAAAAGTTTGGTAAAATTTATGGCTTATACCAAGAAGCAGTTTTAAACGTTTATCGCTGATGCAAATGAAGTTAAACAAATGCACATTGCCACTCCCAAAGGCGTCTTGGCATCTTTCCCGCTGATACTAAGGCAAATTGCTTCCCATGAGTAGATTCTGTTGGATAAAATTACATTTTAAGCTTTTAAATAAACAGTACAGTAAATAAAACAAAAAAGAATAGACGAAATCAATTTCTACTTGCAATTACAGATAATAAAGTATGCAAGACCGATTATTTTAATCCTGACTCCTAATGTTTGCCAATATAAGGCTATCAATAAATGTAATTGAAAATTTTACTACATTGTTAGTCTAGAAACCCATATCACCCGCTTGGTAAAACCTTTAAAAAGTTATATTATATATATATCTTAATAAATTTTCTTAATACATTAAGATAGATTTTATGTTTATAAATTATTTGTAAAAACAAAAGCGACTTATTATTTTCGTTATTAAGTTCAATAACTTTGATATATTTTTACTCAAAGTTAGCCAAAGATTTAACAGTCACGAAAAATATTTTTGTGTGCTAAATCAGCGCAATAACTTATTAATTAAAAAATGGAAATATTTTTTTATACAAAAAAATAAATTCTGAGGCTATTTTGAATAATTGTCTGAGACCTTTTATATAATATATTTTTTTAATATTATTTTTAAATAGGCTTTTTATATCAATTTAATATATTACCTAAAATATTGGGTTCAAAAGATTCTTATTTATTCTTAAAACACTTATATTTAAAACAGTTTAAAAAAGGTTTTTCACAGTAAAAACAACAATTCATTAAAAATGGTTGAATAACGACTATTATTAACACTATGTTTATTGATAGTATCAATTGATCAATATTATTGTAGGCAAAATAAAATAACGTAATAAAATTATTTTTAATTTATCAGTTTTATTATAAGGCTTGGTAGTTGATCTTATAAAAGCCGTAAGCAGTAAGTTAAACTATTATTTTTTTGCTGTGAATGTGATATTTAGCGCAGTACTAAATTTGGATCCATAACCTTACTTCTTTTAATAACCAAGTTACAAACATTAGATACTTAAGCTAAGCTGTATACAAAATGTAAGAGATACAATATTTATATTGCAAATGAATAGCATATCTCGATCATTTTTTTAGTCCTGTAACGTTGACTGTGTTGCTGCCTGACAATAAACATGCAGGCTCATTAAAATAAAATTAATATAAATTAAAGATAAGAGAAAAAAAGCAAAGTTTTTGTTTTAAATAACACGTGTGTATATATAAAAGGTAATAAGCTGATTATGTGTACTAGCTGCCCACCCCGACATCGTACGGGTAAAATAAGAATTTCCCTTTCTTCTATTAATCAGGCATAAACATAACTCTAATATTACATTAAAAACAATCAGAATAAGATATTTTTCTGCGGTAAAATGAAGGCCTTATTTTAAATTAGACCTTTAACAATACATCGATAAAAATCGCATTCAATTCCATGCAATAGTTATACAGACAGACAGACAAAAATTCTAAAAAAATGTTTTGACTGTTGTTGATTTAATAAAAACCCCCTACATTAGTTTTTTTCTAATATTTATAATATACAAACATCCGTCTTTAATCCAATTTTATTATATGTACCGAAGTGTCAAACATACACAAATTAAATTCAATTCATCAACTATCAAAAAAGTGCCTAACGTAAAATATTAAGATTCATTTTGATCTACCTAAATTAAATTGAAAAAATACTATCTAAGCTCTAAAAGTGCTATTGTTCTTTGTTTTTAATTGTAGTGTCCAGAAATAAAATAAAGACTACAAAATAATTTAATACTAAAATAAGTTAAAGCTACTCTTTAAATTTTATTTGAGGTACAGAAGTGTCCGTTCAATTGTAATTAATATTCTAGAGCAAAATAGTAATTTTAATATATTTGCCCATTATGTATTCGTATATTGACAATGTCGTTTACTATTTTATATTTGAAATTGTTCTTTGTAATTTAAATATTTTTAAAGTTATGTATGTTTTGCCAATTTAACTTCACTGAATATAAAACGTGCTCGACTTTCATTATAATGAAAAAGACTGCTACGAAATATTTCTTCCAGTGTCTTTTGTTGCTAATAGTACAGAAATAAAGTAGGCATTCATTACAATAAAAAAAGTCGTTCCTTTAGTAGGACCTTATTTTAGTGCCTCTTACAATTGTACCTCGCAACGGCAGTAGGCACTTTGGCGTCGTTTATCACAATTCTATTCGTGGACTATTTCAAGTGAAAAGTTAGTGATTTATCAATTCTCTTGATTTCTTTTGTCATCACTTTTCCTTTATTTAAAAGATTATTTCAATTAACACTACAATGAAAAGTAATGCTATTGTCTGATTACTTTAACGAAGTAAGTATAGAGGATTTATCTTTTGTAAATAGGAAAAAAAAATATATACATCGTAATTCTTAGATAGACGTTAATACTAAAATTATATTATAATATTATTGTTTTAAATGATATAAATTATTTATTCTTGGCTATATAACACAAGCTCATTTAGGAGTATCTAGTGTAGTTAACTCACACATCAAACCGGAACACAACAAGACTAAGTATTGCTGTTTGGTAGGATATGTGGTGTGGTATGGAGCTGGGTACGTCAGACGGGCTTGCACTAAGCCCTACTACCAAGAATTATTGTGTAAAATATGCTATTATTGAGTTTTGACAACTTATATAAATATCCCAAACCAAAATAAAATCACGTTTTGTAATGCATTTCGTGATTATATATGTCTTTGTTAAATTATATTTTTATTATGTAAAATCAAATTTAAAATCATAACGGTAAAAACGCAAGACATGAACTTCTATCCACTTGGAGTTGGTCGCCTGAAATACTTTGACAATAATACAAAACAAACTTTGTTTCATGTCCAAAGAATTATAGTTGTTTTATTTATTATATATATATTAATAAATTGTTATCATCAATTCATTTGCTGAGTGTTGTCTTTATACCAACATTTTAATTTTTTCCTTTATAATAATTATGATTTTTTATAGTATCAAGATTCATTAAAACTCATAAATAAGCTGTCGACGGGTTTTCATTCGTATATCAATAAAGATTTATACTTTTGATGAAAAATACTTAAAAACAAAGGCAAAACGTAGTTTTATTGACATAAAGTGTAACTTTATTTGAATAGCAAGACGATTTAAGTAAACTCATATATGTAGGTATAATAATATACATTCTAAGAATCTTTATTGAACTTGTAATTCATATTTAAAGTGAAATCTTCTGTAAGACTAATATAATATCCAATTTTATTTGTTATTTTGAAATCTCGACATGAATATTATGTCTGCAAAGTTTCCACTCGTATTCACATATTTTATTACTTGTTATGATTTTATTACTATTGTTCTATAGCTAATAGTTCCTTTTATTTTCTTTCAGGTACGTATAGTGTCAAAACGTCGTAAGTAATAACATCATGTGAAATACATTATTCGGTAAGTCTTAATTGTAAAGTATTGCGAGCATGATATAAAACTAATATTAAATTGAAAGCGAATGTGTGTCCACACAGCAACTGAACAAACGAACGAGAGGTTTTTTGCAAAGAGATTGTTTATGAGCCGGCTACATAGGCTTTATTTTTATTCCGGAACTTTCCTTCCTATCCTATAGTTAGCTATCTTGTACGAAATCTCTGGTTTGAATTCCAGGTCAGGCTATCAACATATTAACTTTTAATTAACGGATTTTACTTTCAAGGACATCAGTAGCAATCATGAATTTAGCTGTTACAATAATTCTGTGACTCGGAATGAACATAAACCAGTGGATCGCTTGGTCTTTGTCCAACCATGTTATATCTCGCAATGGCACTCTTTGATATTGGGTGTTGTGGCCGGACAATATTGTTATGCTACAGCTACAAATGAAAGTACGTACATTCACTAGAGCTATAATATTAAAAACAGGTAAATTACTCCAAAGAAATACTGATAATAGGGCGGTAGCTAAAATTTGGAACAAAATAGATTTTGAATAACGAAATTTAAGGGTCAACATTCGAGTCTTCTTCTTCTTGTGCCTCTCCACTACTGGAGGTTGACTGTCAGCTCAGCGAATTTTTCGCGGTCTCGCGCTAAGCGAAATTGTTTTTCCACGCTGGCGATCTTCGTCCATTCACGGACGTTGCGCAACCAGGACTTTTTTCTTCTTCCACCGCGTCGTTTGCCCTCTACTTTGCCCATCATTATAATTTGGAGCAGTTACACGTCAGGAGCAGTTACATACTACCACGTCTTGACGTGGCCCACCTTCGAGTATTATGTTATAATTAAGCTACGCGTCATATTGACTGCAATGACGTCCTACTGTGTGGCAATTTTGTAATGCATTTCATTTATATGTATATCGTGACTTAACTTGAGATAACATTAAATAATTTAAAAAAAAGTAACTATGCTTCTATGACAATCTCTTAGACGGTATGTTTTTGCTATAAATTTGTAATGTGTATTTTGTTTTTTTTTAAATGTTTACATAGTTTATTATTGAATGTCTTCTTCTTCTTCTGCCTAGCGTTTTCCCGGCCTAGTAACGCCAGGGTCCGTTTTCCTGCATCTATGCCTCCACTTTGCCCGATCTAAAGCGTCCTCCTTAGTGAGATCGTGCTCTCTCATATCGTCCCTCACAACATCGAGTCAGCGCTTCTTGATTGAATAATATAATATTGAATGTAAAAATAGAATAAACTATGCTTCTATCAAATGTTGAAATACCCATTGATGTTTTTTATGTTTTCATTATAAAAATGTCAAAATATAATAAGAAAACTTTGGAACTGAACTAAATCTCAAATGTGAAAAAATATACAATTGCATCTGACACTTATCCCCACATTGAATATAACTATGAACATATAGCGTGTGGGAATAATTCTAAATAACAGGAGCATTCCAGCAGTTTTATGTGTACTATCGTCGGAGCCAGTTGGCACTGCACAGCATACTGTAAGTCGTATAAATGCTATACCCTGAATTTCCTTTTCGGACTAGCTCGTGTAATTTTTTGACGATCAATGTAAGCTGGTATTTCCATGTATATATAGATATAAAGTATAAAATCGAAAAATCTTTATTTAAGTAGGTATACTAAATTGAATTTTAATCCAATAATAAATATATGGTATACAATCGGTTTAGAATGTAAATTCTACCAGAAAAAACCAACACTCGTTTCCATTTTACATTGTACTTCAGTAAATAGCAAAGGTTTGTTAATCAAATATTATGAGAGTTTTACTAATCCTGCATAAAATCAATGAATACTAACTCCACTTTTTTATTATATTATGTATAAATAATCCTTTATGCGAGTAATAAGTCTTATTACCCGTTGATTATATTATTTGGTTGTTTTTAATATGCAAAGACAACTATTTAAAATTTAGCTTTAATTACAAGACAAGTATGATGACAATAAAAATATCACAAGTAGTAACGGTAACTGTCCCATATTTCCGCCTTAAGGAGAAGGTTTTTGGGTTTAGTCAACTAAATGCGGGTTAGTGTATTATTAATAAGGCAGAAGTTCAATGAAATTAAACACATTGTACATATTATCTTACGAAATTTTCCTTCACCGCCAAGAATGAATATTATAATATGTATTATTATAAGTACTAATTATACACATGAAAATTTAATGATGCTTGCCTATCTTTGAAACCGCGACTATCGGTTAAGCGTCATGTGTTTTAGCCACTGCGCCATCTCGTTTCTTGAATATTTCAATAACAAAATATCACAGGGTAGATGAGAAATGAGTCTTACGATGGTTTGTCACTGCGAATAGACACTGGCACTGCAAGGCGTACAAACCACTTCTTACACTGTTACTGCACTGTCGGACATATACATACCTCTTACATGCCTCTTTGGTCTAATAGTATGTTGCTACAGATCCTGATGTCTTGGATTCAAAACCTGGGTCAGACCATTAAAAAGTTTTTGTGTGTTCTGTCAAGAAAAGTAGGAAGTTAAGTAAAATTAGTACTGAATAAGTAAAATTAGTAAGAATAATTTTACTTATGTTATTATATAGTAGTTTATTCCGAAAATGAGATATAATATTAAGAATTGAATTAATCTTTTTGACTTAACTTAATGTCTTGGAATAGAAAAGCTTTCGGAGGCTCAATGAAAAACTTAGAACCGCAGCCTGGCATAAAACGTCAAGAGGTTCATTAAAAGATGTAAAAATATTAAAAAGCACTTAAGTTACTCCCAACAGCTTTCAATTTACAAAGAACAGTTTTCATTTTACTTTGTAAGATATTGTTCGGAATTATAATTTTTTATTGATGCGTAGACTTTAAGAAATTATAAGTTTCTCTGTAATAACATTTAGTTATTTATGTATATACTTACAGTAAAAATACACTTTACTTGGTGGTAGGATTATGTGCAAGCCCGCCTGGGTAGGTTCCACCTTCTCATCATATATTCTACCGCTAAACAGCAGTACTTAGTATTATTTTGTTCTGGTTTAGAGGGTGAGGACCAGTGTAACTGCAGACACAAGGGACATAACATCTTAGTTCTCAAGGTTGATGACGCATTGGCGATGTAAGAAATGTATATGGCCAATGTGTATGGCTGATGGAGACCACTTACCATCAGGTGGCCCATTTGCTTGTCCACCTACCTATTTTATAAAAAAAAAAACAATTTTTTTTAGTAGTAGAATGTTCTGTAAAAAGTTGGACTTTAATTGTATTGAAATTAATCATACATACGTCGCGGATATCAATTAATTACGGAGTGTGTACTACTAGCTTTTTAGATCATAAAATCGTTTCCAGGTCACACATTTTATTTATTAGTATATGTCATCCATGCCACGAAAATTTAGTGGTGCTTATCCAGGCTTGATCTTATAATCCTTGGCTAAGATTCAGTGTTCTAACTACTGGACCATCACGGCTCTTTTTAAATATTAATAGTATTGGGAAAAATAATACCTATTGTATTGTATTAATTAAAAAACACCTATCAACTTTAATTAAATAACAATAAAATCATTTAATACTATATATATAAATGTCGATGTCTACAAGACAATTTTATTAAAAAAGAAATCTAATTTATTTAAATCTGATCCATTTCAAATACAAACGGAACGACAGTTGCCTTTAAATCTTCTGATTTTAAATAAAATGATAATTCACAGTTAAGTACAGTAACGTATTCCGATCCAATTGCAATCCGTACTTCAACCGTTGCGACGTACATCGTTTTTCATAGTACCGACGGATTTACAACGCTACCGTCGTGATTTATTCCGTTCACATTTTTTTCATCTGCTTTTAACAAGGAAATACTTCAGTTCAGCGAAAGAGATGGACTATTGTCTTGTACTTTCAATTTCGTATTAACATATTAAATTAGAATTGGAAATATGATGTTTTATAACTTAATTATTACGTAACTAAATCGTTCTAGAGACTAATTCTGAACTATGTCTAAATTTAGAAAAGTAATAATGTGCTGTTTTGTAACAATTATAGTTAAAAAAATAAAAATAGTTAATAAAGTGCTTTGGAAATATTTACCGTGTTATTAAATAAATTGTGCAAATAAATTGCTTACGATTATTTGATACTTGAAATTTGATTGAGCAACAGCGTATGGTGATCTAATAGATCATTATCAATGAATATAATTTACATAATTTATCTATTTACATAATTTTATGTAAGTATAAAGTATATAAGTAGTATAAATTTACATGTAACTTTTAAATATGTTAAAGAGTATCATTTTTTTTTGAGCAGGGATGCAAATGTGCGTTTAAGTCATTTGAAACGAAAACATAATGCAAAATAATATTATTGGATGCTTTGTTTTTATTATTAAAGAAGAATAAAAAGTTTTTAAATGCAGTTGTTAACATTAATTAAAGTGTTAAAGTCAAACCAAGAAGAAAATGGCTATTTTTTATTTTAATAGCGTGTGATATTAATATTATTATAAAACTTTTGTGTTACAACAACAACTAAGTGTTGTTGTTGCGGTCCTATAATTATAAGCTTTTTCAATTTAATAATTATACGGAACGTCCAAAATTACTCCTACATAAGGTATTATCTTGTCACATTTCTGTTCTGCAAAATAATTGTGCGTTTCAACGATCATTCTATTAGTGAGACTCCATTGTGGTGGGACAAAGGTAAATCTGAAGAATAAAGTCCTTGGGACGTTCTCAGAATTTCTCGTACGCTTTTAGCGTTAGATAAAGGGAATTTTCTCTAGAATATTATTCGCATAATAAACTGTAGAGTACTAAGAGAAATACTTATAATCATTTACAAAAATATAATATGAATTCATGCACTTTTTCTATATATGTATTTTATGAATTTAATTTCGAGTGAAAGTATTTTATGAAATTTTTTTATTGTTATAAGGTTAAAATTTCTAGTTTGTTTCGAAAAAAAAGTAAAATTATTGTGATATATATTTTGTAATTACTCTTTATTAATTTAATGCTGGCTATATCAAATGCGCTTCTTTCAGACGGTATTATTCGCATCGTATCGATACGGCACCAATATGCCATGGCATGGAATGATGATGCCAATCAAATGTCAGTGGCAGGTTTTATGTTTACGCTGATCGTTCGATGGTACCGTTTCGACATACTGCATTTTTCAGATCATTGTCATCAACTTGTCATCAACATGTTTATCAACTTTCAAATTTTATAACTTCTCGATAGCCTTTTTTAAACGTGTTCAATTGTGATTGTATTGATTGTATTGAGCTTACGTCACGTTGTGGGTTAAACATTTTATTCGAAAATTATTATCTTTATTTTTGATATTCACAGATATTATGTTAAATTTCGAAAATAGAAAATAAAATTTTTACTTTTAAAATAACTAATTTACTTTCGGCTACAAATAATATGTCGACAATAAACAAGCTTAAAATAAAAAAGGCTATTATGCTTCTTGTGACGTCATTAGATTAATTAAAGGTTATTATTTTCATTTAATTAAAATAAAAAAATTAAGTAACAAACAGTAAATGTCATACTACTAGGTTAATGTCTTCTTTCCTGTAAAGAAAATGGTTCAGAGCTTCTTCCACCATACTCCTCCAATGCAGTTTGGTAGACACATGCAGATTTCCTTAAGAAAAAACATTACAAACAGAAATAAAGTCCTAGTACGATTATCGGGAATAAAGCTAAGTGCTTCACCGAACTTATAAATTTAATAGAATTGTTAAAAACAGTTTTGAATGTGAATATTCATTCTTGCCACTGTCGTGGGCCAATCGTTGGATTGGCCACATGATATGCCCGGGCACATCGTGATACACAGGTACGTCACAATTTGACCGGCCCACGACATCACCATTACATGCGGTCTCGATTTTTCCAGTAGATATTTTTAATTTCGATTTGTATAACTTATAATTTTAAGTCTTCTTATTTTAGTTATTTCTCATAATATAAACATAAAAACTCATTTTCAGACTGTTTGCACCTTCACTGTAAATCAATTTGATTGAATTGTCTAATTTTGTTTGCGAATAATTAAATAACTAACCTATCTCGGTATTGTTTGATAGCTTGGCAGGTTATTATTTAAAAGCATTCCACCGTCGTGTTTGAGTTTGAGGTTCCTTAATTTATTGTCCGATGGAGAAATTTTCACTAATTTTGCGCTAAAGTTGCTCTAACCACCAACTTTACCAATTAAACAGAATTCATTTTATTTTAGTAAATGCCTCTCAATAGATCGCGCATGATTGGAATCACAACCAAAACTCATTGTATTTTCATAATGCCGTAATTTGCTTTATCATGGAAATGTTAATTATGTCATCTGCATTTTTTACTCGTTCAAACAATTTTAGATTCCTTTTAAATATTTCTCATCTTACCTAGATGTATCTTTCAAAATACTTTTTACTTTAGGCAAGCTGGTCTGGGTAGATACCACCCACTTATCAGATATTCTACTGCTCGTTCTATTCGTTGTGTTTCGGTTTGAAGAGTAAATCATCATATAATAAAAATGTATATGTATAGGAAGTTTACGGATGTTAACTAATTAATAAAAAAATAATTAAAAATTATGACCGTCACGGGACGCTCAGCGGATGTAAAACATCAAAATTAATGCTTAATCAAAGATTTATTAACTAAGGAAAAGTAATAAATAAACATAGAATTATATTAACATACATATTTTTAAAACTAAGTTAATCCTTACTTAACATTTTTACATTGAAAAATAACATAAAATATACAAATTAGAGAGAGACAGTTGAATAAAGGAGGACTGAGCTTTTTGATGTGACAAAAATACAGTAGTGTTATCAATAAAAATCTTCATTTTAAAACACGTTTTCAGTTGAAAAAATATCACAACGAACTTCGTTGCTGACGGGGGTCCCTCGACCGCACAATTTTTTATACTTGCTATGCACATACAAGGGAGTAGAGAGAGGCGGGCATAACGGAATAAGAGAGCGTTGTTACGGCATTCGAGTCGGTCTTACTCTCAATGCACACAAATAAATGTTTTAAATACATACAATACAAAACATACATGTCGAGTATCAAATCTCTTCCTTTTAGAAAAGTAAAGCTGACTTTTTAATACACTTGTTTTTTTTTAATAATTAGGAAGCCAACATCAAATATACATTTTCTTATTAATTGTAGGAAAATAGTGTAACAAAATATATACCAATTACAGGGTAATTTAATATGCAAAAAACATTTTTTTAACTTAAATAACAAAATATATAAATGAATTTTGACATTAACATAAGCTAATGAATAGCATTATGATCTAATTATGAATACATAAATCAAAAGTTTATAAAAAGATAAATATTCTGTAAATAGAAACAAATATAAAATAAAATAAAACCTAAATCATTAATTCAGATGAATATGAAAATCGTATTTTTTTATTCATAACTTCGTAAAGTATGTTTTGAGTAAATTTTCTGTCAATTTGGCAGTTTTCTTTCCATATTGGGATTAACCCTAAGCCTTTATCGTTACCAACACGCCACCTTCTATTGATAATATATGTTTTTAGTGATGTAAGCAAAGCGAGTATTCTCGATGATATTTATTATACTTCTCTGTTGACGTTCGATTATAGAGTAACATAGTCGATATTCAGACAATCTCTTGTTAAGCTGAGATAAAGTAATACGTCTCAAGTTTTATCCTTATAACGCTCCACAATGCTGAATTTATTCGCAATCTTGCAATACACTGCGGCTTGCAGATGCGGTGCCGAAGAATTATTGTTACCGTTCGAATTGCTTCAATTTAAATATTATTTTACCTGTGACAAAGACTGTGTTTTCGTCAGGCGAATTTTGTAAACCTTTTAGTTATTGTTGCTTTAATATAAATAAGGTTTTTTTTATTGTGCATAAATATTCCATGTACGGTATTTAATTGTGTCGCAATTTTAAATGTATAGTATATATAATAAGCTTTGACAAATAGTTGATCAACTTGTTTTCGATAACAGTGCTCGGGATTTAGGTTTGTATGAGATGCGAAAGTTTTTGATAAAATAGAATATTTTACAATCTAGTATTAACAACGATGTCATGTATAGTTAACTACATGAATATTCATGATTTCTATAGAAACAGAAACAAACATTTTTAACACTGGATTTCATTTGCCACGAAATATCATAATAAACACCTTATTAAATTTCCATCAATTTCAATTACACGTTTTGCATAAAAGAGATTGAATTGTTTCCAATGGCGTTTTGATCTTGGCAGAATAAATATAATCTAGATTTGTATGTATCAAATACTTTTTTGAAATATTATTATTTATGCTCATTCAAAATAAAAGAATCAAAATATTTACACAACGTAAAATTCCTTTTCGAGCAGCACTTTCTGTCGTTAAAATATTAAGACTTTAAGTGCATTTGTCTGTCGACTTAATATAAAATTAAAATTCATTTTAACGTTAAAGAAAATGTTATCTCTAAGTTACTTATAAATTGAAGCTTAGTCCAATTTATTAAATAATATTTTTATATATTTCCACTAAACTTCGTAGCGATTCAAAATAATGACCTTCATTAACTGAAGAGATATGAAAAGAGGACACGAAAGACGTTCAAAAAACAAGTCTTGTTAAAAGTGAAATTGGACAAAACATAATTAATATGGACCCTTGAAAGATCTGTAGTCCTCTCAATGCGTATAGATTAACCGTTGCCTAGCAATGGTTCGGTCTTTAAAAGCCGTTCAAGCCAAAATATCATTGCCAATATTTACTTTTGACTATAATTATACAATAAAAATCCTAATTATCGAAATCAACAGTTTATAGCTTTAACCGTATTTTAAGCAATTTCTGCAACTTAAAATAATGGTTAATAATAATGGTTAATTCTGTAAAAACAGTACAATTAAATATATACGTAAAGAAAAATATGTACAATTTTTTAATAACATCGAAGTTTTAATCGAATTAATAATATCATTTTCTAAATAATATAACATAAGAATATATATAATATAACAAAAAGTAATAATATATTAAAATTTTATTTAACGTTTCTAATGTAATAACTGTCAATCTACCCAACTGAAAATATAATACGAATTAGATCCTAAAAAATAATTAATCGCTTAAAGCTGAAAAGAAACTGAAACACTCGTTTCGCTATGTAAATAGTAAATGGCGTTAGCGAGCTTTCACTAAGTTTTCCTAGTGTATTAACTGTCAGAACAGAAGGTTTATTTATATTTTCGTGCTACATTTTAGATACATTTTTTTGTTGATCCACAACATGGTAAATTAAGTTATTTCTTTTAGCATTGTAATTTCTTCGATACAATTAATTCGATTCATGATATAAGATTTTTATTAATTAAAATTAGGTAGGTAGACTGGCCACCTGATTCTCAATTATCACCATCGCCCATAGATATTGGCTGCAAGAAATATTAATTAACCCTATTACAAATAAAAAAAAACCCGAGCTTTTTAATATGACGGTACAAGGAAATTCACTTGATATGTTCTTACCTCGAACATTCAACAATAACGATAAGAGTAACTATATAAAAGATAGTCACATTTGAGAAGCATACGGCCCTTTTATTAGCACTCACTTGCCCTCAAGTTCAATTTATATCAATTACACCATCAGAAATAGAAAAAAATGAAAATATCGTATATAAATGGCGGCACACGCTCAAGAGCCGCCGTCTGATGTCAGAAACCTTTGAAATATTCATCGGATGCCTTTTCAGAGTGCCCTGTATCGTTTTATGTTTCTTATATCTATTGAGACGTCAGATTGAGAATTTTTTTAAGAAACAAAGATGAAATCAAATAACAGATCATATTAATATTAAGTATTGAACACTGATTTTATATTCAGTCTTCATGTATTAAAATAAATTTACTCATTAAAGTTCTGGGATCTTTTTCAGCTTAAGAAGCCTTAGAAATGATTCCGCAACGATGTTATCCAAGTGAGTCCTTTACAGATTAGCAAATCTGTCAAAATTACATTTGAGACAAGTAGGTTTGTTAACAATGAAAACATTTTTAACAAACCTACTTGTCACACCATAATCACCTAGCACTAGATAAACTAATAATATAAATGAAGGTTCTTGTCCGGATTTGAATCTGTAATCTTTGTTGAAGAACCACTTGTTCTAACCAATGGAACCTTTCGGTTTTCTTACAACATATAACAAGGTCCTCCAGACCGATTTCGGCCACGGCAGCCAATCTAAAGAGAGTTTAGCCATCTGCGCAGGACGGACTGCGCAGGAGTGCACTCTCTTTTCCCTATCTCTCAGCCTTACATGAAGCTACTCGATCAACGAGGCAGTTCAACATATATAGACAACAAATAATAATCTTTATTAAAAAGCTTGATATTGAAAAATTAAAGTTAATACAAAGTAACCAAAACAAAGAGCTTAATTCGGATTTAGAACTTAACGAAAACTGTATGAAGTCAATTTACTTTAATTCTCAAGAAAATTGAAGGAGTTTCACAGTACGTGTGCACTGAGATAACGCGACGACGATGACTTTGTACGCTGAAATACAAACAAAACTAACTTGCAACGAATATTATACAAACACAATATCGAAAATGCTCGTTAACTACTAAACACACGATCGTCTCTGTTGGCTCAGATCACTCGAGATACCAAAATGAACATATAAATTATAAACAATGTATATACGTATAATAATAAACTTTGAGCAGGACAAGAAACAGTAGCATTAAAAGGAAAAAATTGCTAAGCCACGAACACGTATAATTCTAATACTCTCATGCTCCATGACGCATTCCTCTCCAGGAATGCGTATTAAAACATCTTGCATCCAGATCATAAAACTTTCGTACAAGAGATCTTACAAAAGATAAAGTTTAAATTAGTTCGTCATCCCTTTACTAAAATGTGTCTGTTGCAGTATTTGAGTAAATACGAAAGTTTATTCATTTACAATTATATACATGGCGATGTGATAATAATGCTATTTTAGTAGAGATATATATTTAAAAAAAAGTATGGGCTGACGGGCAAATGGACCACCTAATGATAATCCCATAAAAATTGGTGCTGCTTGAAATTTTAACTATTCCTTTGATCGCCAATGCGCCTTTACTCACTACTCTACTACGTACTAAATACTGTACCAAATCGCAAAGGTTTGTAATTTGAATTATTTATATAACCTTCTTTTTTTGTGACTGGTTTTTTCTCGATAAATCTTTTGAAGATTTGTAAATCAGGCAATAAGTTTTAGTACGACTCTTATAGTATTGCCATTATTCACATTTACATTACACTCGTAAGCTTTATCTAATAACGGGAGTAAATATAGACTATATAAACGTCAATAATCCGAACCGATTACGAAACTATAAACTATCGGATTTAAATATCAAAATTAGTCGAATTATAAAATATTATTATATTATAGAAGAATTATATGAATTCTTAATAAAACACACCTGTTTTAAATGCCTTATGACCTTAGTATATGAATTATTTATATTAAGGCCCCAAGTAAATATAAATTAAATACAGCTATTATACAAATAATGACCGCATGGAATGGTGGCTAGAATGGTAGCAGAAATTGCTCGTTGAATCACAGTTCCGTTCCTCAGGGCGAAAAATGCTACAGCCTGTCACCACTAGAGCAATAAGTATTACTCCTAGTGTTATAATATTTTTTATTATAAGTAATTTGAATCATGCTACTTCTAAAAATGTGTTAACATGAAATTTGAAAATCGTTTCGTTTTATGTTTATATGCTCAGTTCCTGTGCTGAGCATGATAATTTAGAAGCAAAGCATGATAATGGTTGCATGCTAGTTGGTTATGAGTACAATTGCGCAGTAATGCGCTTACGATGTTAGCACGTTTAAATTTCCGCTGCGTTTTTGTTTTTAGTATTTCCTCGCATTAGGGTCTTAAAACTTCGTTTGCTTTGTCTTTTCTAAAATTAAGTTTAAGCTAGTTTTAAATGTGTGATATTTTAATTTTAATCTTAAAATTATACTTAGTGCTAAATTATTTTATAAATTTATATAATATAATGTATAAAAAAACTGTTTATTTCAGTTCTGGCGTATTACTTTTGTCTTTTTATATT